>NC_069131.1:56760924-57060924 GCF_026914265.1 Mya arenaria
AACTCTTTGTTGAATTCCTTTTCCTCTCCATAATTTAAAGACGTAAACAACTGTCACTTTCAAGCCGATAATATGTTTTCCCTGTGGGCTCTGGATTGTGTTAATCAACGGTTCAGAAAATGAAATAAAGAAAAAAACAAAAACTTTAAGAAAGGCATACATCTGATATGACAAATGTCCAATTCACGTGCCCTGTGTGCCGGAATGACATATATCTATAAAGTAATATATATCTACCGAAATCCTGAAAAGAACGATGTGACTTAAGACTACTGTATTTAGTCTTTGTAAGGCTGCGAATAACATACAAAATATTGCAAACGAAACAAATATGCATACTGTGTATCCATGTTGCAACGACAATAACATAAATGAAAACAAACTGACGCTGCTGAAAAGTGAAACTACAGGGAAGGGCCCTGAATACTTTAATAAATACAGACTCCTGTTTGAAAGCAAATATATCAAGGCCAATAAACACGAATCGGCATTAACCAGCTCGTCGTCCAATAGTCTTGAACAGGTAAACAAACAGGCTAAGAAATTGACATTGTAATATAATTATGGACATCGGCGTGTATATATTTATATATTTTAAGGTAAACAAACATTTCAATATTTTCGCTTAAACGATACATATAATACATAAATAACTGTCACATGACGATTAATTACATGTATTCAAGACGAATATCCTTTTGACGTGCCCAGTGTGACAATCAAATGTTTAAGACATACACTGTTTCCATAGTCAATCGGTATTATCTGTAGGGAATAGATAAATGTAGTTATAGCCGCCTAATTTCAGAGACCAAACTTTGCGAGGAATGACATTCTTGGCTTTAATAACATGGCTCCAGTTGCTCGATAACCCTCAAGTATAACAGCTTTAGTCGGGTTTTCATTGTCAATCAAGTGTGTGCAAATTGGTTAGCGATTAAACATATGGGAAAACTCATGAACAATCACCGATTATTACAAAGCATATTATTTACACCTGCAGAGATACTACGATTGGTTGAAGTCGCAGTCAAATATAAGATGCATAATTTCATATATAATCTAATATCAAGAAATAAATTGACCTTTATTATTGTATCAATAATTTCTTCATAACTGCTGGGTGCCTAATAAACCAGTCAACTGTTCTCATAAAATAGTTTTCTTAGTATCAGATTTGTAAGATTTGTTGCATATTATCATAAAAAATATAATAGAATAATGTCCACATTTTCGATTATCGAGATTGTTATAACACAGCATGTTCATGCCCCAACCGACATTATTAAAAAAAGGAAGTCATATGACGGTGCGGCAAACTGTCGAGATGGGAGCGATAAAAGAACATGTTGTAACTGAACTGTTGTTGTTCAGTTAAATTATTCACGACATTTCGAAAAACCAAACAACCTATCGAAATTATAGATATCATTTATCAAAAACAGCATTGTTAACTCTATACATGGACGAGAACTGGTTAAGTCTCCGAGCATGTGTCAATGAAAGAGGTCTGCATTGAATGAATGGCCAAATAGTTTTGACAGGTTAATCACATCCTTTGCCTTCTTAATTCCAACCACACACCGTGACAGCAACTTGCAATGCAGCTATTGCTTAACAGTCGTGAGAGCGTGACAGAAAAAAACCTTTATCAATAAATACGCTGTGAATGAGTTGGATGACTGTTTTTTTTTATTTCCTTAATTGTTGTGATCATTATCAAGAAAAAAACACGTCAACACAAAAGACATGCATTGCTCTAATGTAGTGATACATTATTTCAACTAAAACTCCGACCCTCGTATTATTATTAAATGAAAGAGAACAATGGTTTGTCTGTTGTGTTTTTGTTAGTGAACCAACATATTATAACATTGAACCGATGTTGATATACGCAAAATACGTTACAGGCTGAACGTATAGATTGCTATTTCTGCGTTTACTTTAACAAACTCACATATATGCCATATTAACATATTAATATCCTCACAGTCAGTTTTGCGATCAACCAATTCTTCCAAATTGAAGCATACGTCTTCATATAAGAGTAAAATTCTTGTAAATTATAACATAAATAACTGGTTTGTAGGGCGTTTGCCAACATATTCAGAAAATGAACACGACCTGAATATGAATGTAGCCTCCGAGGTGGTCATATGTTTGTTTGTTTAGAGGAATCAATAGTTTAGGTAGTAAAAATATGTCTACCTTTCTGCGCACACATACAAACGTAGATATGGAAACGCCAGACACATAATCTCTCATTTATCAGCTTATCTTGTTTGATTTTTTTCTTTTTCAGATTACATTACGAAGCATGTTAATGTTTGAACTTGAATCAATTCAAAAATGGAAAAATGGGTTCGATGTTTTAAAACATAAACATGTTTTCATATGAACATTTCCAGTATGGAAATTACTTCTACATTCAAAGGAAGAGAGTTTGAATTGGTTACATGATTGCCAGGATATCCAAGCAGACGAAATCAATTGTGATTGAAATTCTGTACTTTGATTCTTTCCTTCCACCATCCATGTTATACATTAGATATCATGATTATAAACATGCGTTATAACGTGTATTTATTTGAGCAATTCAGTTTCACGACTGAATCAAACGTAAGACAAGTTGAATGTTGAAATGCAATATCATTTTATATTGTCTAAATGACGAAAAATTAAATTACCAAGTATTTATCAAAATAAAAGTACAGTCCTATGCATAGGTGCGTGAGACAAAAAAAAAACAAAAAAAAAACAACAACAATTAATACCCTTCCAGTAGATGTGAATACTTTAAAATCGGTATAATATGATTTAAATACTGTAGTTTCGTTTTCCGTTCATAGAAGTCAGAATGCTGTTTTTGATTATTATGACCTGCCCGCAGTCTAGACAATTTCTCATTTCGAGTTTTAGTAGACCTCACATCGTATTAATATAATTGTAAAGTTTGATTTTGAAAGGATCTAGATGGCGATATATTATTGTAAGAGAAAGGAAAATACACAAAATAGGAACACTACCAGCATGATTAAAGTGTGTATACCTGTAAATTGTAATAGACTAATTTTTAATTTAATCTAATTATGGTAGATAGCGCCGCTTACAGTAGGTTTACGAACGTCAACACACATGTTCGTACTAAACCTTTGTCAAATAATGAAACAAGTCACTAAGTGAGTTTCTACCTACAACTAAGATCTTCATCCGATGTATAGCTCACGCTTCCTTCAAAAAGTGAAAAACATGGCAAACTGACTTGGTTATTCTCAAATATAACCCATACGATTGGATGGGAAGCCTGGTACATCATCAACCCATATCAAAACACTTTAAGGTATATTTTATTTACAGGAAAAAACTCGTTATTGACAATGAGCCGATAATAAATACTGCGTTGATCAAATCCTTGAATAACATTTGTAAGTAATACATAATATTCTGTAACCAGTTCAGTAACATATCCTTTCTTTTAAAAAAAATGACTGAGCAAACAAATTTTGTATTTTATCACCCAGCAAAAAAAGAACGAATTTATATTTGAAAATAATCCCAATGTTGAGTCACTAAACAAATCGACGATGCGGTTTATGGTTGACCTAAATCACACAACACTACCTCTCTAAACAAGCGCCAACAGTCATAACAGCATTCCATGTGGCACTCGTTAAATTATTAATCAGCATGATTTGCAAAACATTCTCCACCAACGATAACTTCTTAAATGAGTCTGTCATAAAATTGAGAGTGTGTTTGAAACTTTCGTCTCTGATTTTGTTGTGGATTTTGCAGTAGAACACATTTCGTGTTTGAAGATAAATGTATTGGCGTCATCGTTGTGCTGTTTTGATTGATAACACATTTAGAATGAAAAGAATTTATATTCCTAAACAAAAAAAAACGTACATATGCAGTCGCTTACGCAAAATTGTTCAAGGTTAGATTCTAATTGTTCTAGGCAAGATGTTCAACAAATGAAATATATTCCATTTATAAACATAATAGTTTTATTCTAATTGATAAAAGCTAAACTCTTCCTACCAGCTTGAGTTAGAGAAATCAATGATGGATAGGTGTAAATGCAAAAGTATTATTGGTACATTTCTTTCAGCAAGTATCAACACTTATTAGTCTAAAATAGTGTATCTAAACGAACACGACCTCCACAGCTTCGCTGAGAATAATTTGAATGAACAACGGGGAACATATTTGCATGTTTCCGTCTTAAAGAGTTCTTTAGACATCCTGTTAATCTTATTTCTTCAATGAAGCAGACCAAACTAACAGAAACATGCATAATGAATTGAATTTCCTTACTTTGCATTTTTTGTTGGATTGGATACAGCTCATTTGATGTTGCAGTTACACTTTAATAAAATGATTAAACTGTGGAATCACTACTATTTTCTAGTCTAAAATACAACAACCTTAACTTGACAATGAAAAAGTAAAGCCCCTGAAATGAGTTAAAGGCTAATTAGTTTGTTTTGCCCGTCAACAGGTTAACAGTTATGTTGCGTTGCTATATTTTAAACCATGTTGTTAGATATATCGAAAATGGAAATTGCTGAGCATGAAATGTGTGAAAGTTAAATACTATGGTGCAATTAATCTTTGAAAACGATTGAATTGATCTTTGAACTATGTGCGATATAAAGGGCATTGCAATAAAACATCTGTAAAATTAGCGATTTGAGGTTACACAAAGGTTTCTATATAATATTATACAGAAGTAACAAAACACACCGTTTATTACGGTTATATTATTTCAATTTTATAAACACTATCATGAAGTGGAATTTTCTTGACAATCTACTTTCTTTCGCATTAAGAATTAAAATAATTGAAGGATTGCAATTTAAAACTATATTTTGTCATCTTTTCTTTGCAACACGAGATCCGTAGAAATTGTACCTAGCAAACAACAAATAAACTAAGAAGAAAAAAAAATGTCATCAACCTGACCTGGTTTACTTGATTTCTACATTGTTTTGCCTTGTAAAATCCCATCTTCATCATAATCACGTTTTAAAGTGTTGACATACACTCGTAATATTCAAACGGAAACTTTTGTATTCATGCGCCCTAAAATAATAAGTTGTACGAAACAAACTAATATTTGAAGTATCAAATCATGAATACTGACATATTTGTCAATAATTTTGATGAAATGAGACATAATTTCATGATAAACTTATATACTCTTAAAAAATTAATCCGTCGAATTCTGGGGCTACTTTGGGGCATGTCGGAGGTTCTCTGTGGCAACGTTCTTTTAGCTACAACTAAACAGACGATAATCTCTGAAACTGAACATAGCTTATATATAATTTTAGTTCAATGTTGTAATTAAATTGTTTTTGTTAAAATGTTATGTTCGTTAACTGTTTCATTTCATTTTGTCATTGAAATGTTTATACAATTAAGTAAATAAACTGTACTGTAAAATAAATAAGACGTGACGCGTAGTTGCTCATTACTTATTTGTTGTTGTTTTTTGTGTCAGACGAAATGCATGACGTTCAAATTCGCCGGAAATTCTTGTCCGATGTGCATGAAATGTAATTACAGCATTGGGATTGTTTTTGGTTCTAGGATTAAAAGCCTCTCCTATTTTCGTTCCATTGTTGCAACGACGTAAAAAGCTGTCAGTATGAAGGACACGTATATGTTTGAAATAAACACAATACTTTGATTTGGCAACTTTTTACTGCAAAGCTATGTCCCAAATTTGTACTCAAGAAATGAAATATAAATGGAAGATACACTTGAATCAAAGGATGCATATATGTAACATTGTCCATTAGCGTGTTTTAAATAGTATTTTACTTTTTGTCTTTTTCTATGAACAGTGAAAACTGTTGGACTTATTCAGCTAGGACGAACAGAACGTGTTCAAACTCGATTGACTGACATTAGCTTTAATCCAGGACCGTTATGTCATCATGTTTTGTGACAGCTTTATGAAAGATCACGCCAAACCCAAACATTCGTCGATGCATTTTGATATATTTTCGATTTAGATTTGATTCCAGTTTTGCATTCCCACATCGGGCAGACTGGTTTTACTTCTAATTTGTCTTCCGAAAACAGTTGCTGGTCTCTGGTTTCAGACAAGGGGTTATTTCGGAATCTAAAGAAAGCTTCCCTTTATGCACTTAATTTCTTTCCTCATTATGAAATATTTACTTTCGAAAACAATCCGATGAGAATCCGAAGTCAGTACCTTTACCTTCAATTTTATCTGCTGGGTAGTTTGAGTTAAGGTCAACAAACTTGTTTTATTCCTTACCTTTTACACACTTACAAGACAGACATAACTGTCATATATTTCTTCCGGTTTAGAAGTTATTATTTTGCATTTTGGGCACACAGATTGGGCGGAACAACAACAATTAAGATACCACAAGTGTATTTGCAGTTCCCATCTAAAACTATGCCACGCCATCACATAGCTTCCATTTTG
The DNA here is from genome assembly GCF_026914265.1 of Mya arenaria. Taxonomy (NCBI): domain Eukaryota; kingdom Metazoa; phylum Mollusca; class Bivalvia; order Myida; family Myidae; genus Mya; species Mya arenaria. The sequence continues at coordinate 56,767,394 of NC_069131.1, forward strand.
TAAGAATGTCGGTTGATGCATATATAATTCGGTATTATAGCAATCTTAATTATCGGCAATATAAACATTATTCTATTAGTTTGTTACATTTCATAAATCTCACAAACCTGATATCAAGAAACTGTTTTATTGGTTCAGCTGACAGTTTATTAAGCATCCAGCAGTAATGAAGTAATTAGTGATATAACAAACAAGATAAATCATTTAATGATAGACAATATATCAAAAAATTAGATCAAATTAGGAATCTAATATTTGACTGCGACTGTTTTCAATCGTATAATCTCTGCTGGTGTCAATTCACATGCTTTGAAATTATCAGGTGATTATTGTATGATGTTGTTTCCACTTTTTTTATCGTAAACCACTTTGCGCAGTGAAAACCTTGGAAATCCCTTTAATACTGTCTTAGATAAAAACGAAAATATGTTTTGTGATATTCAAACGTATTGGCAAGAACAGACATTATTGATGGCATGTATATAAATAAACCCAATGCCTTAGTAAAATAAAGAAAAAACAACTAAGTAAAATCAATTTAACACGTTTGAAAAAAGAAAACAATATAACGTTTGCGGGATAATGTTTATATCGTTCAAACTCTCACTCTTAGAGTTTGAGTCCGGTTGTCTTTATGGTACATTGTCCTAGCCAATTACGTGCATTTAAAGATGGTAGAAGGTTAAGCTAATGGTTTTCTTATTTCTCACTGAATTACATTACTATTAGAATTCGCTGTATGATTGTATGTGTTTTAACAATAAACGTATGCATCTATGTGCATCAATAAAGCAGTTACAATGCAGTCAATATAGAATGCGATGTTCTCTTTACCACTTTTATTTCTTAAAGACATTAAGAAAATATTTATTGTTAAAACGGTGGGTGTTTTTTTAGGTTATCAATTATTTGCAGGGTGTCGGTAGAGATATAATCAATGTAATGCCCTGGTCGATTTATTGGCAAAAAGAGCAGGTTGATTGAACATTTGTCATGCAATATCTATGATCCAATTTCATGTCTGTCTTGTAAGTTTGGAAAGGGAAAGGAATAAAACAGGTTTGTTGACCTCATCTCAAACAACCCACCAGATAAATTTGAAATTGAACTTACTGACTTCAGATTTTCTTCGGATTTTTTTTTGAAAGTAATTATTTTACAATGAGGATAGTAATTAAGTGCTTAAAGGGAAGCTTTCATTAGTTTCAGAATTAACCCCTTGTCTAAAACAAGAGACAAGCAACTGTTTTCGGCAGACAAATTAGAAGTAAAACCTGTCAACCCGATATGGGGATGCAAATATAAAATTTTAAATCGAAAATATATGAAAATTCATCGACGAATTTTTGCGTTTGGCTGGTTGTGTTATGAAGCTGTCTCACCAAAATAACAAATAAGTACAGCGCAACAATGCGTCACTTTCTATTTATTTTACAGTTAAGTTTATAAACATAATTGTGTAAGCATTTCTATTCCAATACAAAATGAATAAGTTTATGAACATGCAGATTTAACCAAAACAATTCGACGACAACATTAAACTTAGATTAGTAAGGGTCATGACGTCAGTAATTTTCATCTTATTTTTTAACTACAGCACGCATTTTTATTTGTGTTAGTAAAAGGTACACACTTGTTTTTTTTCTTTATTTTTAAACATATGGTTTGTTCAAAATAAGCACGATCCGGTCCGGATTGAAAAATCAGAGATGTGTGTATTTTGTGCAGCCTAAACCATCCTCGTTAACGGATTACACGCTTACCCTAGTGTCTTATTTTGGGGTTCGGATCGGAATTATTTGATATATTGTATTAATCAAAATTGTCGATAAGCTTTTTTGTCCTGTCAACAGAGAAGTAATGAGTATATTTCCGATTTTATTATACAAAAGAAGCGCTTAGGCAATGGAAATTTCACTTTACTGCATATAGGAATTTGTTTGCATGCGATTTCCTGACACTGTTTGGGTTAGCACATATTTCATCAATTAAACCTAGACAGCTGTTTGCAAGTGTAAAAGTAGTTTAATTTAAGAGTAATGATATCAATCATTATACATTTGCAATGATCGCTGTGTTTTATTGACGTTTTCTAGTAAATAATTATGTGCTTGAGTTCTACAATCAAAATTTAAACTACATAATATTATTAGTAAATTTCATTTCCCACTTATTTATTCCCATATATTAACTTAATACGGAGCATTCAGTTCAAATCACATTACTTTGTGGCACATGTTTCATAGATTTTATCCCCAAACCCTCATTTGATGACAGACGTGACAAGAGAACCATCAGTCTTTTTCAGGGCGCAAACAATTGAATGGATGATATTCGTAATTCCCGAGGACATAGCTTTGTTACTAATAACATGCCGAAAGCCTATTTCCGGACAACATGTTATATGTCGGCCAAGTGTCATTGATATGGGTAAAAAATACAATTGTCTTTCTATAATTTATTGACATAATTATTTAAATTAGTTATTTCATTCGTTAGGAGAATTTTGTTTCTACAGTAAACGTGTTCAAAGATTTCAGGAATGGCGTACGATTTATCGTAATTCCCGAGGACATAGCTTTGTTACTAATAACATGTCGAAAGCCTATTTCCGGACAACATGTTATATGTCGGCCAAGTGTCATTGATATGGGTAAAAAATACAATTGTCTTTCTATAATTTATTGACATAATTATTTAAATTAGTTATTTCTTCGTTAGGAGAATATTTGTTTCTACAGTAAACGTGTTCAAAGATTTCAGGAATGGCGTACGATTTATATATCGTTAAACGCTTACAAAACATTGATCAGGATATGTAGTAAACAAACAGTCTTTTAGAAAAGGAAATAAACATACTATTATTATTATTATTATTAGCAATAGTAGTAGTAGTGGTAGTAGTGGTAGTGGTAGTGGTAGTAGTAGTAGTAGTAGTAGTAGTAGTATCTACCGTTTATTTAAATGTTTATATATAGTACATATAATCGTTCCTGAAAAATGGCTGTTTCCCGGATTTAAGCTTTTGCCAATCACAGTCACAGTCGCTTTGTAACTGGTCGAGTCTGAGTTCTTAGTCAGATATATGATCATATATAAATAAGCTTTTGAGACTTGCAACAAAACCCTTTTAGCCCATCTGATATTGTTGAGGAAAACGTCAATTTATACAAAAATACTTATTTTCGTTGCCGTCGTCGGCGGCAAATACTTTTCATGATATTCAAATTAATTTTGCTACACATAACCAAATATAGTACGTACATTTATAGCAAATTCCACAACTTACAAAATAACTCTGCGGGTTGTCCTTTTGTGAAGAAAAGAAAAGGCTAGGAATTGTGTCCATAATTGTTAACATATATTCTTGTTGAAAAGACTGTTTGTTTAGTAATTATCCTGACCAACCTTTATTAATCCTGGAACAGGATGTATATCGTCTTTCATTTCTGCTCTCTTGGAACATGGTTGAGTTGGAACCATTGTTCCTCTAGCAAATGAAATACACGGAAATGTCAGTAAACTAAAGAAAAACAATTTCATGCCTTTCCGCATTCACTTCCGCTTGGCCGACACATAACATGTTATCCGGAAATACGGTACCGACATGTTATAAGCATCAAACGCTTGTCATTGGGAATAACGAATATCTCCGATTACGGTGTTGGCATCCTAGAGAGGACTGAGTAGGTATTCTTGTCCAGTCTGTCATCTAATGAATGTTGTGGGGGTATAATCGATTCAGTGTTAACTGACACATAGAACTCTGGTTTGTTCTGGAATCACTTAACAGCGGTTACCGAACAGGATACAAATAACAAGCGTGTGTCCATAGTACGACGCAAATTTCGAGTAAGTTAATGAACAGCGTTATAAATATTGTTTAAAAGGGATATGCCTTCAAAACGCAAAGATCAGTGCCAATGTTTAATGATTGAGAATCTTAATATTGATAATAAAACCTTTGCCAATGAACTATCTAACACATGATAACTTGTAAGTTTGCATACTTAAAATTATTTAATTCTGTAGAAATTGTTGAAAGAAAACATGTGTGTACATGCAACCAGATAGCGCGTGCAGCGCAGGTTACTTACGTTTTGGCCGTTAGTAGTTTCTTGTTCTTTGCCGATGTTAAATAATTCCACTGATAAACTCGTGTTAAGCGATTATTTAATTTCATCTTCTGTATTTTACTCATTTAATTCCGCTCAAGTCAAATGTTGTTGTTCATTATAAGTAAACTAAATTAAATAAGAATAAGTGGTAGCATGATGTTGCTCGTGACTCATATGTCATTTTGGTGCCAGAAATAATTATCCAGGACGGTAACATTTACCGGAAATGGGTGTCATGCATGCATGAAATTTAATAACATATATGGGAACGATTGCTTTAAGGTATAACAAAGTTTCTTTTATCCGTTTCATACTTGAATGACGTCACTAACTGTCATGATACGGACGTTTGTGTGATTTTACATGAACAGTAAAATTTGCTTGGCATTCAACTGGAAATGTTACACAGGTCATTAAACATTTTTGGTTTAATGCCCTGTGTCTTTTATTTCTGAATTATGTTGTGTTTGTATGATTTAGTTTAGAAAAGTGCATTTAAAAATAGAAACAGATTGACTGGTTAATGTGAAAATGCGTCTGGTAAACTCGAGTATATGCGTTCGCAGTCATCTTTTTTTTATTTGCTTCATAAAAACTGTTTAGCCAAACGCAAACATTTGTCGATGTATTTTGATGTTTTGTCGATTTAGAGTTTCGATTGATTTCCCTGTCCGATCGGGTCGACAGGTTTAAAGTATGACTTATCTGATGGGACTGCTTTGTCTATTTTTCTTGCTATGTGCTTACAAATTTTCATTTTAGCTCTTAAAGTATTTCCTAAACATGAAATACTTCACAATTTAAAAAAAAATAATATATTCTCAAAACAAGAATCTTAAGTGAGAAAAGATAACATAAAATGACATCTGCAAGGTTGTTTAAAGTTCAGGTCAACACTCTTGTTGTCCTTTCACTTTCCATACTTAGATATTAACAATTGTCACGTTAACAACGATACTATGTTTTCCACATGAGCTCTAGAATTTGCTTTGCCATCAACGATTAAAGAAATGAAATAAAGAAAGGAGAAACACTTCATGAAAGGCATACGTATGTCATGACGAATGTCCAATTGATGTGCCTTGTGCGACGAACAGTAAACTGATTATGTACCGAAGTCATGCACATCACAGATATACGAAAAGGAATAACTCCAAACTGTCGTTGCTTTAAGTAAAAAAACAAAAGAAGTTGCAATACTTGACATCTCGTTGTATATTGACATTGTATGGTCGTTGCAAACCACTCCGACACAACAACTTCACTTAATAATGTAATGACAGGCCGGGTAGTTAATGTTTTCAACTCAAGCCCTGTTTAAATGCACTTTTTTTCGGCAAAACGGTGATTATTGAAGCCTACCAGATATAGTCTTTTTAATGCGGCGAAAAATATAAAATATCTTGCAAATGAAAGAAGTATGCATACTCTCCAATCATGTTGCAATACAACATGTATGCATTGAACTAAAAAAACATACACTAATTGCAAGACAATCTTACTCTGCAGAAATATTAATATAAATAAGTTAAACTAAAGAAAACGGCCGAGATAACTTAAATTCAATCAGATTCCTGTTTGAAAGCAAAAAATCAAGGCCAATTAAACAAGAAACAACATGTACATTTTGCTATAAAACAACAAACATGAACAAGCACGTCGTCAATAGATATTGGGCAGAAAATCTAAGTAGATAAGATTTTGACTTTGTTATATGAGTGCCTACAATGGCGTGTGAAGTTTAAGGTAAAAACTTCCCTGTATTGGCGCTCTTTCGATACTTATAATACATGAAAAAGTGCCACATTACTGACAAATACACAATGTATTCAAGATGAATATCACCTTGACGTGACCAGTGTGACAATGAAGTGTTCAAAACAAGTTAAAGTTCCATACTCAATCGGTATTATCTGTAGGGAAACCTATTTCATTTCGTACGCCTAATTTCAGAGACATGCAAGCAAGAATGTCTTGTGAGCCAATGTTTTTAAATATCACAGAAGAAAATATGTTCGTCTACTTATCCTTAACAAAAACAATGATTTCCATTGTTTTATCATTGTCAATGAAGTGTTTGCAAAATGGTTTACAATTAACGTATGGGACAGAAAATCATAAAAAAAATCACCTGTTAATTACAAAGCATGTGATTGTTTTTTCACCAGCAGAGATAATAAGAATATTAGTTTCGCAGTCAAATACAAGGTGCCTAATTTTATCTAAAAATAAAGTACTGTCTATCAAGAAATGATTTATCTTGATTGTTATATCAATAATTGCCTTATAATTGCTGGATGCTTAATAACAACCTGTCAACAGAACCCATAAAACAGTTGCCATGGTAATTATGTTTGTAAGATTTATGGTACAGAACAATATAATATTCAAAATGCCCATCATCAAGAGTGCTATAATATAAAATTTGCATTCACTAACCGACAATTTTAACAATAAGGAAGCTATGTGATTGCGTGGCAAACTGTAGTGATGGCAGCGATAAACACACATGTGTTAACTCAACTGTTGTTTTTCGCTTAGATTATTCTCGACATTCCTCCAAATTTTTGTGCCCCCCCTTCAAACACAACAACAATAAATCATCCAAACCGGGAAAGAAAAATTATCTTATGTGGAAAAGAAATGATGAATGGAATTGTGGCAACATTTTACAACATTACAGTATTATATATTTTTTTCTTTTCAAGATTTGTGTCGTGATGTTTAAACCTGTAAATAAACTTTTGATATTCTTACAGAACATATGCTTACGAATATTCATTTTAGAACCATTGCAACAATATCGACATTACTTATTGTATACATACATAACTTAACCATTTGATATGGATGTTTCATGTACTAGAGCTTTCCCATGAGTTATTCTCCAATGTTTCCTTTACTTAGGTCGATATGTTAAAGCGGCAATCACAATAATATTATCAAAACAGACAAAAGCAGTAATGTATCCGTCTTAGGATTGCCGAATTTTAATCTGGCATGTCCCTGTATTTTGCATTGGTTAATCATTTTAACAAAATTTATCAAATTAATATATAAGACTTTTAAAGAACAAGAACAATAATTAACCAAGTAAGAATACTGGCTGTTTGCCATGTGTAAATTTCAAGTCAGCTTCAAATCAAAATCAATCGAATTCGTGCATACATTATTGAATTAATTTTATTTAACTGATAGATGTGGCAAAATCTTGATGAAGTTACATGTAATTTAATTTTGTTTTATACATACGTTCATTGCTGCGTAAGAGAAAGGCCTACTGCATATGATTATGTAAACATTCCGTATTATTTTAACGTTATTGACAAAGATTAAGTTATTTCGTTTACCTTCAGAGACCTTCGAGTTATGAGTTTCATCAATTTGCATACTTCTTGGTGCAAATGACGGTCTCAATGGATAATCCATTTTGTATTTGCTTTGCAAATGGACATTCATTTCTGGATCAAACGATCATGTTTACTATAAAACAAATCCGATAACAGCATCATAACCTTCCTTGTGTACGTGTGCTGGGTTGACGCCATAGGGGGCGTTATTTAGGCTGCTCCTGTTACAGATAATATATGCTTAACGTTTGATATTCGTGTATTGTTGGTATTCCTTCAAGAAAAAAATGATTACCATTCGGCGTATTGGTGTGTATTCCATGCATTTTATTAATACCAAAGTGTGTTAAAAAAGTCTGCCTTAAAAAAAATTGAGGGTGGGGATCTATCTTTTCTATATCCATTCGTGACTGTGAAGGTTTGTTGATTTCTCTGTCTATTAGCTAGATCACTTTAATGATTTGCTTAGGGAGAAAATAAAATGGAAACCACAATGAAAACATAGGAAGTTACGACTCTAAACATTTTGTTGTTTAAATGCACAGTGGTCAATGTATAACATACCCACAATGAAAAGCACACAAAGTAAAATATAATCAGCATTAAAAAATAGTACGATGTTATAAGTTTCAATTCCAATTAATGTTAAGGTACCGCCTTGGAATGTCAAGGGAATATCAACTTTGCAAAATATCATTGTTAAGTCTAAACATGGACGCAGACCTGATTAAGTCCCCAAATATGTGTCAATGAAAGAGAAGTTCTGTATTGAATGAGAGGCCATATAGTTTTGACAAGTTAATCCTATCCTTTGCTTTCTTAACAGCCATCTCACAATGTGACGGAAATTTGCAATTCAGTTATCGCTTAGCAGTCGTGAAAGTTCGACAGAAAAAAGACAGTTGTCAATAATCACGTTGTGAATGAGTTGAGGGAGCGTCTTATATTTCATTAACTGTTGTGTTCACGATGAAGAAGAAACATGTCAACAGAATGTTAAAGAAATGCGTTGCTTCAATATTTCGAACATTAGTTCAACTAATCCTCTGATGCCCGTATTACTATTAAAAAAAAAGAAAACAATGTCTCTGTGTCTCATTAACAATGAACTTTCTGCAGTTTTTATAACAAGCTGATACAGATGTCACATTAACCACCTTTAATGCGTGAAGTTAGTATTGCGATAACTTTAATGCGTGAAGTTAGTATTACGACAACTTTAATGCGTGAAGTTAGTATTGCGACAACTTTAATTCTTGAAATTAGTATTGCGACAACTTTAATGCGTGAAGTTAGTATTGCGATAACTTTAATGCGTGAAGTTAGTTTTGCGATAACTTTAATGCGTGAAGTTAGTATTGCGACAACTTTAATGCGTAAAGTTAGTATTGCGATAACTTTAATGCGTGAAGTTAGTATTGCGACAACTTTAATGCGTAAAGTTAGTATTGCGATAACTTTAATGCGTGAAGTTAGTATTGCGATAACTTTAATGCGTGAAGTTAGTATTGCGATAACTTTAATGCGTGAAGTTAGTATTGCGACAACTTTAATGCGTGAAATTAGTTTTGCGATAACTTTAATGCGTGAAGTTAGTATTGCGATAAAATCTTCCAAATTGTGACATACATCTTCTACTAAATAAAACAATCTTAGAGATTGAAAAAACATTTTTTTTTTGCAATATAACTAGTTTGTTTCCGGACAGATTAACACAATGCCAACGCCCTGAATAAATGTATATACCCTCAGGTGAAAAAAAGTGTTGGTTTCCTACTACATATCGGAATAAATGTGTTAGAAACTAGAAATAGATCTACCTAACCGCGCTTACATACACACAAAATACACATGATTTATTTTTTGTGTCAATTTTTCTAATCTTTGTCTACGGAATCCATCACGCAACATGCACTGATTCAAACCAACGGTCATGTTATAAAGGAACTATATTGGAATTGTCAGGTTAAAACTCGAAAGACACAATTTAAAATAGGGTCGTTTTAAAGAATCAGCATGTTTTATATCAATGTGGAAATTATTTCTACATTCAGATGAAGAAAGATTGAAATAGTTACATGCTTGCCAAAATCTCCAACCAGACGAAATCAGTTATGATTGAAATATTGTATTTTGATCATTTCCTTCTAACATACAAGTTATACCACATATATCATAAGCATACACATGCGTTATCGAATTATTATTTTTTTTTGAGAAATTATCTGTATCATGACTGAATTAAACGAAACATGAATTAAATGTGGAAACGTCATTCATTGTTTCTAAGACAACAAGTAATATAAAACTACCAACGATTGTACCATGTAAAACTACAGCTCTACACAACGGTTGGTTATACAAAACCGACACAATCAATTACAATGCATAACGGTAGATTTTAGCATTTTTAAACCGGCATTATGTGATTGAAATACTGTACTTTCGTTCTCCGTTGATTGACGTCGGCATGCTGTTACTAATTACTGTAAGCAGACTGACGTCTGTACGCTTTCCTTATTTCAAGGATACGTCGACATGGTATCTAATTAATTAATTTGGATGGATCGAAACTGAAAAGAAAAGAGGATATTTGTTTTAATACGATGCATAATCTTTTAAGTAATATGAACATTTAATTGTAGATAGATTGAAAAAAAAAAAAAAAATATCAATGATTGTTTTTATGTGCAGTGCATTTTATACATATGTGTTTTTAATAAAATCTTTTCCGTGATTTCTGTTTTCAATTACTTGCCAATTTCATACACTGAGTTGTATTCAACGACCGGATATGTTGTAATGCAAACGTACAAATTTAGAAAAGAAGAAGCTTATAACTATGTTCATTACATTTGATCTGTCATTTCTTAACAACATGTTTTTGTATTTAAAACGTTATTTTGGAGAGCTTTTCTGTATGGAATTACGCTAGCGTGCACCCAGGAAGGATTTGTTTCTTGTTTTTAAACCTTCTAGACATGCACATTTAAGAAGACTCATTCAGTCAATTAACATGTATTATGTAACTGTCTCAGCATAACCAAGACTTTCATTGACATTAATGGTAGGCTTAACATTACTAAAGCCCACATGAATAGAAGCTTACAGGAAGTGTTTCATTCATATTCATATTTGGTGAAATCAGGTTTAAAAAGCAAACTCATAAACCTTTGAACACGGAAGTAAACAATTGTCCGTACTGTTATAGATTTTAATTGCTTTTTAACCATAACAAATATGCAATGAAGAAGTATATAAAACCTTTCGTATTTAAACGATTAACTCTGTTTGAGAGGCTGTTTATCGAACATTCATAATTCGCGACTACTTTAGCTGTAGTTACACATAGAACTTCCTTAGAAAGTATTGACCATCTAGCGGTCTTTTTCCATACACATTAAGAGAGTTCAAACAATAAGGACACTTTCTGTTATTTTATGTTGATACTTGGACATCGGGACACAATTTCATGAACATTCTTAAGGTACTTATACCATGATTAATATCTGCACAGCAGTTTTGTATTGAATGAAATTACTTATTTTTGTCAAAGAGTTCTGAGACCATTAAAGACAATTGTCACGGTAAACTAGTTTTATTATACATGTTTCATATTATTTGAAATCATGTTTATGTAAGTTATTTGGTTCAATGAAATACACTACGTTATGCATAACATTTTCGATAAATTGTAACCGCATTCAGATGATAAAGATATTAAAATGTTCTCTAGAGCATTTCACCAAAAAACAATTCAGGTGTTTGTCCGAATCTTAAAAATAATGATTCTTTTTTAAAAAAGCACGCAGTCTCTTACAAGACAGTTTTGAATATTTATTTATCAATTTCTGATTCTTTGGAAAAGAGGAATGTGCTGAAAAAACTTTTTTTGCAACAACCTTGAAAGAACACCCCGCAATGATCATTTCAGTGCATGCTTGCCTAACTCAAGCGGATCTGGGAATGCAGTTTGAATGAACATGAAAAGGATGCATTTGCTTTGTACAAAAAAATAAACAGTGCTTATTTAGAACAATTGTCATTGCATTAACTTCTTCGTCTGTTTTTTACAAGGTGTAAATGGATAACGCGAATTGATTATGTAAACCCACTACAAACAAAGGTTTAAGCAGACATACTTATATGACCTCATTATCTCTTATTGAATAATTGTAAACCATTGACATTTTTCATCCAATCGCATGTTAAAGTTTTGTTTTGGGAAATAATTCTTACACTTCTCAAACAAATCTCACAGGATGCTTAAGGTCATAGCATATAGTGTTTAAGTGATGAGAACTTCATATTTTTATAAATATCATGAACAGTGTCCAAACTTATCGTCAACTACGGAGATGATATCAACGACTCGAAATAAAAAAAAAAATACTTTTTACAAAAGCACAAACACAACAACTTGAATAAAAAGATGTTATTGCACATAATGTTTTACTTTCAAAACATGTTAAGCTGCTTTTGATAAAATGTGTTTTATGTGAAACAAAATTAAGAATGCAATATAAATTGCTTAATAAAATGCATGATGAAAAATATAAACAAGGGTTTGATATAAGTGGTTTTGGGAAAATGTGATAGAATAACAATAGAGAAGTCCAGAAAAAGTCACAGAAGGCCTGTGCCTGTTGAGTCCGAAAAGCTCATAATTCGGTAGACTGACGGACTTATGTTTGGACATGATTCAAGATAGCAGTGTTCGACTGGTCCGAGGAGTCAAAAAGATATCTAGAGATACATTGGTCCAAGTAAACATAACTTATCAAGTAAGATAAGTCTTTGAAGAAGGAATACATGAATTAGATAAGAGTTGCGGCTTGCACGGAACTTTGCGGATAGTTCCCTAATTCCGATGGTGATATGAAGTGGGTTCGCCATCAATTAAGGAAATCGTAAAATACATGAAAGGTTGAGTCAATGAATGAAACATTTTATAAAGTATAGTGAGCTTGTGTTTACGTCTGCTTTACTTTAGAGACTCAAGCGCAGGGTCGATGTTTAGGTTAAATACAAGACGTGTTGCATCACAATTAATTCTGGTAGCTTCATGTAGATTTTCGTTCATGAAAGTATTACCAACAACGTTTAATCCTCATTGAAAGGAGATGTTGCCTAAACAACAGTGCATACGAAACCATTTTCCCCTGAAATAACTACACATTTATGCCGGACAGACACTTTGGCTTCCTAAAATGGCCCACTGACAAAATAATTGATCAAGATGTATACAATCGACTGATAGGTAGCTAATCTGGATCGTTATCAAGAGATGCGAAATGGAGTATTGTATTTGGTCAATATTGACAAATACTTCGGCTTGATTAATTGCAAAATATTTCATGTATGGACTGTAATAAGACGCGAAGTATTTATCGTAAAACATTTTTGGCATCGTATGAATAGCCAGGAGAAAAATGAAAACAATCTCATTTTATACATTGTAGACATATGAAAAATGCTGGAAAAACAGTTATTCATTTTTGGATGATTTGAATTCTGCAATGAGTTTTGTCCGACTGAAGAAATTATAGATCAATCGCTGCATTGAGTTTTGTGAATGGCTTGGATAATCAAAAGTTACATGCAAACATACTCTCTGTAACAAACTGTAAACATATAATAAACGAATTAAATCTCTTATTTTTGAAACAAATTATGGACACTAATCATAATACACATTATCGACCAATTATGCTTACTCAGAAGATGATGACACATTTAAGGCGTATGTATTGTTGGAATATGATAAGATAGATATACTTCCAATCCTTAAAGTTGAATTTGATTGCGGTGTAAATTCGACCAGTCCCGATGTTCCACTGGTCAGCGTTAAGACCGGAGTTATGTCTGCTATAATGGCAAAGAGATTGACCGTGATAGTTATTGATTTACCGTATTAACTTAAAGCTGTTATTGTTTGGTCACATTGAGACAAAAATGTCTTCTGTGATAATTTAAAACACGTTTTTGATCTAACAAGCATGCGACGATTTGTTATCAGTATAAGTTTTCATTAAAAAGAACAAATATCCTGAAAACAAGCAAATCTGGTATGTTGCATTTGAGACAGTTGTGACTCTGTGTTTGAGATAAACAGTTGTCCGTGATCTAGTCCAGATGTTTATATATATTTTGACCCTATTATCATTGAACATAATGAGTCGAATACGATTTTATAGGCAAATTACTTCAATGAGTTGTTTAAGTATTGTAGTTTTGGAGAATTCTATCGGCGTTGTGCGTCACATAACCGAAGTCACATATACAGGCGCTGGTAATTTCAATAACTTGGGAGTTTAACATATCTACCAGAATAGCTACAGTGTACATTCGACTTTTCAAGGAAACCTTACATGCCCACCCGGACAGTACATGTGTACATTTTCCTTATTACCAGGAAACCATACATGTCTACCCGGACAGTTCATGTGTACATTTGCCTTATTTCCAGGAAACCATACATGTCTACCCAGACAGTTCATGTGTACATTTGCCTAATTTCCAGGAAACCATACATGTCTACCCGGACAGTTCATGTGTTGCCTATTTCCAGGAAACCATACATGCCTACCCGGACAGTTCATCTGTACATTTGCCTTATTTCGAGGAAACCATACATTTCTACCCGGACAGTTCATGTGTACATTTGCCTTATTTCCAGGAAATACCATATTCTGTTATTAGGTATTGAAACATATAATTTGGTGTACAATTCTCAATACATTTTATACTCCCTTCAACTGTTATAGAAAGTGTATGCTACTGTTTGTACGTAGATTAAATGCGATAGGAAAACATAGTACAAGAGCTTAGTGTAATACACATGCTTCCGTAATAACCTAAAATGATTACTTAAACCTGCTATGTACATGACTTTATATGTGCAATTTGTTTGGCAAAGAGGATATCACTTTCCATGCTTTAAGAATAAATTATTACTTCGCAGGGAAATGGTGAATAACGCCAATGAGATTATCAGTGAAGGGATATTAAAACGACCGACATATCTTTCTGTAAAACCAGGGTATCAAAGTCTATATTAATAATTCATACACATATTGTTTTGGCTACCTATTCTCACGAATTGCATGTATTATTTCGAACAACGCTACTTGCATTATTCAGCTAGCTTTAATAAACTATTAAACATTGGTGTATTTACGTACATATAGAGACGAAACGAATGATTTTATGGTGCTGCCATCTCATTATAACTTTCATCAATTCGTATAAAACATCAAACCTCGCTTAAAGGACTATCCCAACAAATGTTATTACAAACCCCTATGAGCCGTAAAACATTATCATATCATGACATTATCAAAACAATTGTGATGCATTCAACCCGTTATATTGTTCACAAAATTATATAACACATCGAGCCCTGATTAAAGGTTATGCGTTTCCAAAACCGATAAGAACCGTGAGACACTTCCATATCATGAAATTACCAATGTTTTTTTGAAGCTAACAATCAGTTTTAGCGCTCACAAAATCATAAGAAAACATTACACTGGAATCCTGGGATCGGTAGCAATATTGTTTCTATCATAGCTGTCAATGAACAATTCCATTATAATACAGAGACTGTACAAGTGCGATGGAACTGTGTCTAAGAAGGTGTTAGCTTAAACAAAATATTTTAATATGTTTGAATGTAGACTTGTATGATTATATATGTACTTTCGAAAAGGTAATGATAATAATTTGTTTAAAAAAAGTATTCTAAAGTATTTACGGTATAAACAGTACTAGTTGTAGCATTGCAAAAAAAACGATATTGCAATTTAGCATACGAAACGTCGAAAGCTCGTGTGTGATATGAATTAACCTGTTATTTTCATCGGCAAGTCTCAATATTAAACATGCGTGGGAGCAATGATGACCCTTTTCCTACTATGCTTCAACTTCAACAACAGCAAATTATCTGGTAAGAACGTGTTATGAGATTAGAAATATTTTTCGATATTTCATCATTGTAAAATATTCCTGTAAATAATCAAAATATACCGCTGATTAATCCCTTTATCTAGCATTTTCTTCAAATGTTGTTTGATAGAAACAACTTAAATATTCATGGAAAATCACCAAACAAGCAACTCCTAAACAAAAACTCCCTACAAAACATTATCAAGAACGCATCATTGAGTACAAATTTACTCCCGTTTTTGTTTCGCCTTTGAATCAAAATATGCAGACGATGAGACGACAAACGCAACGGGCGATTTATCTAATATCGACAGTGATTAAATTCTACCCAAACAAACTCAAAAATATTGTTCATCAATTTCTATTAACTCTCTTGAAATGAAAACAAATGTCTTACACTGAAATAAAAATACATGGAATACATGTTTCTAAAAAATATGAGTTGCAAGCAGTCTGTTTAATTTTAAGGATTATTCAACCTCATATCTGATTTAAAATTTGTAACATTAGATTTGGAGAGGATCTAGATTGCCATCTTCTATTATAACAGAAAGAATAAAGTACAAAATAAGGAGCGCTACCTGCCTGATTAAAGTGTGTAAAGCTGAAACTTGTAAAACACGATTATATTGAATTAAGTTTTGTATTATATGCGCATTATAACTTTCAAATTGTTAAATAAGTTCACATGAACAATTAAAGAGGTTGTAGGGATTTATCTCCTCTGGATCAAACATTAACTGTGTATGTATGTCGAGTTTTCAGTATATTTATTGGATCAATTAAATGACTTTCTGAATCAGTAACTTAAATGGAGACCACAATGACAAACCTAGTAGTTTAACATTTAATTTTAATTATTCTGTTCTTTTGGTGCATAGTGGTCACGATATGGTCTCAAGAAAACATGTACGACTCTTATGAACTTAACGGGTACGTTTGTGTCAAGGTCATTCCGGACTGAGTGTAAAGCGTGTAATCTGATGGTCGAAGGTCGTGCTGAACATTTAATTTGCTTTTGTCACAAAAGAGAAGAAGAGCGTAGGGCCTTGTGGGATAGCATAATTCACTGCTGTGGCGTCGATGCTTTTAAGTGTCTAATTCTTAAACCTCATATGGGCCAGTGCGCAAAGGTGTTTCAATGTGCAACAACAAATTATCATAATTGTTTGATGTTTCAACCAATTGCTAAGGCGTTAATTAACTTACTTGTAGTTAAGAAAGCTTGAGTTGAGTGAATATCAGATACTTGATAATGATAGTAGTGATGTTCTGATAATGCTTAGATGTTTTAGGCTAATGTGATCCATGACGTTTTTGTGTAACTTGTTACCATGCTACATGTATGTACGCTATGACTTTTTAATGGTAAATTAACGTTTGATATGTACATAATATTTGTATATCTATGTTTTATATTATACTTGTAAATATGTTGTGCTCTCCGTTACTGGAGGAATAAAACGTATCTATCTAGAGTCGTTAGAGTGCGACAAAAAACGATCAGTTGTCAATAATTATTTTGTGAATGAGTTGGAGGAATGTTTTGAGTTGTTTCCAGTTATGCTCATTATGAAGAAGAAACACGTAAACACAATATTGAAGAAATCGTTGTTTCTGTTGATCGAAATCTAATTCAACTGAACCTCCGACACCCGTATAGCTATTAAATAAAAGAAAACAATGTTTCTATTTGTGTGTTATTTTGTTAGAGAAACAACACTATTATCTAATTAACACATTACAGTATGGAAGACTTAGTGTACAACGTTCTTTCTGAATTTATTTTAACAAACTCACATAGATGTCACATTAACATATTCAATGGCTTAAGTTTATTATTGCGATCAACATTTTCAAAATTGTGACACACATTCTCTTATAAATGTAACACTCGTAGAGATTGCGATAAATGCAATTTTAGATTAAAACACAAAAGACTACTTTATAAGGCATTTCCCAACATATTATAAAAATACTAACGACATGAATATTTATGAAATCTATCAGGTGGTCATATGTTTTGATTTCAGTTTGCATATCGGAATTAATGGGTTAAGACGTAGACATGAATATACCTATCCGCGCACACATACAATAGTAGATTTGGAAACGCCAGGCACATTATTTATAATTGTGGGCTAATATTGTTATTGTTCCACTACAGATTCCATTATGAAACATGTACTGAATTAAACTAATTTTCTATTTATAATGGAACTATATAGGAAGTGTCAGCTTAAGCCTCGAAAGAAAAGATTTCAATGGGATCGTTTTTTAAACATAAATGTATTTACATACAAACATTGCGAGTGTGAAAATTGCTTTTCCATTCAGCAGAAGAAAGTTTGTCATGGTAACATGCTTGCCAGAATATATAAGCAGACAAACTCGATTGTGATGGAAATACTGTACTTTGATTCGTTTCTTCCACCATACATGTCATACTACAGGTGTCATGAGCATTCACATGTGTTATCGAGTTTATCTGTTTGAGCTTTAGGTTTTATCACAACTGAATCAAACGCAAGACAAATTGAATGTTGAAATATCATTCATTGTTTATACGACGAAGAAAACCCCAACTATTGTACCAAAGTAAAAAAAAAACACTCTTAACATAGCTTGGTTAAACAAAAGCACCAAAAGCAACTACAATGATTAAAGTGACACTCTTATTTAAAATCAATACATACACATGTACAACAAACATCATTTTTTACTGAAAAAAACTTTAACTAATTACTAAATAATGCAGTTATGGAAAATATTAATTTCTGATAACAAGATCGTAACCGTGTATTTAATAGCAGAAAGCGCAAAATATTAAAATATTGGTGAATGCTGAAATATTTACTGTGATCTACTATACTCTCATATGGTAGGCGTACCTTGTTTTATGTTCATTTATTTCAATTCAAACTCGGTATCTTTCATAAGAACCATTGTTTTCGACATTTATTAATTCCTTTTTTAATATTAAAACACTATCATTAATTGGGGTAAATTGTGGTAAATCTTATTTGGGAGTAGAAGTGCATGGTAGATTTGAACACTTTTAAACCGACATTATATGAGTGAAATACGGTACTTTAGTTTTCCGTTTATAGAAGTCAGAATGCTGTTGTTAATTACTGTACGCAGTCGGAAGTCTATACGCTTTCCCTTTTTCAAGGATAAGTCGACCTGGTATGTTATCAATGAATTTGTAAAATTTGGTTTGAAAAGAATCTAAAAGGCCATTTTCAGTTGTAAGAAAACTTAAACAATGTACAAAATAAGGAACACTACCTGCAAGTGTTTTTTTTTCTGAAAAATGTAAAACACTTTTTGAAATCAGTTTTGTTGGACCTGAAGAAAAACAACCGATATTTGAAATGTGTTTGTTCACTATAGTAAGGCAAACTTTATTAAGCTCTGTATTGCTTTTTACAAAGCTCCACCAATAAAAGAAACCCATGGAATTAGACGGGGATTTTTGAAATATGATCTAATCAATCTTATTGGGAATGGTAAATAAGGAAGTTTGTGATTTCAAAGGAGAGCAAATATTTGCAACTCACCAATCAATTTGCATTAAAATAAGTTTTTTTTACTTCACTGTATGGGATAAAAGCTGACATTTAAATTCGATTAAACTATTAATAAATTTCCATACAAGACATAACGTAGAACTGAACAAAACCATCTTGCGTTTCGTATTTGATAACACATATTAAAGAGTATTAAGTGGTTAAATTAAACTTACAATCCCTACAGCTATCAAACAAATGCGACAAACGTCTAAATTAATAATATTTTTTTAGAATAAACATAACTAAAGAGCATAATAAACGGAATAAGCCATTGAATTGAGTATTTGCATTTGCCAGAGCAAATATTAAACCTGCTTAGCATGCTACAAAGCGACGCCTACAGGTGGTTTACGAAATTCTTTATTTACTCGCGGCCAGCTACATGATACCATTCCAGACCCCAAATTGTTAAGTTACATATCAAGTCTTAGCTTACTGTCTAGGACTTTATTATTTTTATGAACATTGAATTACAAGGTTTACAACGTTACTTTTAGTTCTACTTTCCGATAAATTTGATACAACGTAATATACTAAACAAAAAAGTAATTCAAATTTCAAAAAGCTACAATGTTTGGAATAACAACAGCGATGTTCGCCTTGTCCGCCGCAACATTGGTCATTGCTGGCCATGACGAACCCGTGCAATGCATCCTGGGAGTATTTCAGATCATCGGAAAGGCCGACTGTACGGGCTACTTCTTATGTGTGTTTGGAAAACCCATGGAGATGCCACCCTGTCCTTCTGGCTCGGTGTTCAGCTCCAGTGCCAACGTGTGTGTTCCTAAAGGTTCTACCTTTGATGACTGTAAGAAAACAACAGAAGGAAGCGGAGGCCAGATGACCATATCGCCCGATCGAGGTGAGATCTAGCGATGTTTTTGTTCTGGCATTGTTTTTTAGCTTGCTGCTGTCGATCAGCAACTCGAGTTTATCAATATAGAAGAACGTCATGAGGGTCCACGTAAACATGTAACCTTAATGTAACATCGTTATTTGTTACAGTATAACTACTTCAAATGAAAAACAATTAAGACCACAAACCAGATAAATTGATACACACATCATACTCAATTGAAATGAATATCCATTTTTCTAGGGTTGCAGCTCAGAATTGCGTTAAAAAGTGGCATTTAATATACAATATATTGCAATGTTGCATATGTAAGGTACAAGTCAATTGGGAATAATCATATTTGCTTTTCAGTGCATCTGAGCCCAGAGGAACGATGTAACATTGACGGTGAAGGCGTGTTTCCCCATCCCTCGGAATGCCACGCCTTCTACAATTGTAGTGTCCATAACACACCAGACTGGTATCAACTTTTTGAACAACACGAAGATGAATGTCCCTACCCCCAGCTGTTCAACACAAATACCAACCAATGTGACCACTTTGAGAATGTCAAATGCGGAACCAGGACGGAATTCAAGGATGCCTGTAAGTTTGCATCTGTTTAGATATTCCTGGCTAAAAGATGAAGAAATATATATTGTACTTTTAACCAGGTATATATACCATTCTAATACGAACTAACGTTCTACTTTGTCTACGTTATTAACTGATTGATTCACTTTTCAAACGACCAGTATCATAGTTCATGGGATTTATTATAAAAGAACGAAGAATATATGATTCTCTCTTCCGCAGGTAAATACAAACGCAACAAGTGCTCCATGTCTATGTGTATCCCTTGCATCTACCGATTTCCAAACTGTGAAGGTAAACGTGACGGGATAAACGTCGACCCAGCCAGACTATGGACCCCATCCTACGCCGTATGTTACAAGGAACGCTCAGTCAGAACGGACCAATGCCAAGCTGATGAAAACGGCCATACACAGTTTTTCCATCCGGAGAAGAACAAATGCGTTCCTTTGGATATGATTCCTCAAGAACACGGAGGAATAATGCCCGATTGCAGCACTAGAGAAGATGGGTTTTATCTGGATGCATTCAGGCAATGTGATCGTTACGCTAGTTGCCTTGGTGGAAAATACGTTGGCGCGGTCAAATGTGCTGTTGGAGAATTGTTCGATGATATGAAAGGCGCATGCGCTCCGAAAGATAAAGCATGTGGATACTGTAGCAGACTTTGGTGAATATGTTTAAACATATTTTTCTGTTGTGGTACATAAAAACATATCTTTCATAAATAAATTCTTAAAGTTAAAATAATACAATTTAAAAACAAAACAAGAACAATCCTAGTAGTCTGGAATTCAAAAAAGCCCCGTCTACGGGCACAAGACAAAAGCAGAGATAATAGTGACCTGTTGACAAAAACATAATAAGATTACAGATACAAAAACGAGGACCAAATAAAAGCTAACACCACATACACAACCCTAATTTGAGGGAATTAATTTCTTGGACACGGTTTCAATTGACAGTAATCAAAGATATAATCTTTATGTTTTCACTGATCTAATACTCTCAGCCTACACTTATGTACAAATGCTTTTATATTAATTTTTCAATATTATTTTCAAGTATGTCCTTAACTTATGATAGTATATACTGTTTTATATTTTAGCTAAACATGTTCCTGGCATGATTGTCGGCGCGAAGAAGGGCGAAGAAAGGAATCTGGGAGACCGACATAAGCTATGATTTTAGTTCAGACAAAACCATGCCACGTGATGCAACTTGTTTAATTCACTATGGTATAATCAATAATTTGTTCTAATGGACTTTCTAACCTACTGCAAAAGTATATGCCTACAATTTATTTTATTTTTTATGACAATGTGTAAAATTCAATTATTGATGTTGACGTAATATGTTTAATTTTATGATGTTAATTATTTGTTTTATAAGGTTCTTCGCAAAATATATCATTAATTAAATGTGCGCTACTTTAAACAAGTGTTATCTATATCTATTCGGATACAATTATGACTTATGTATTAATATATGGAACATGAACAATGAAAACAGTTAATGAAATGGTATCCGACATGTATAAAATGGAGGGAAAACAGAAAAGAATAGAGGATTCTTAACAATATATGTTTTAATACGATACATAATTCAATCCGTATGTACTATGCACATTCAGTTGTAAATAGATTGTAAAAAAAGCTGAACCATATCAATGAATGTTCCTATGTTTAGTGTATTTTTTTTTTTTCATTTATTGAATAAAATCTTTCTTTGTCATTTCTTTTAATCATTTTACAATTTCACACGCTAAGTTGTATATACCGACAGGATAAGTTGTAAAACAAGCCGTAATACAAATGTAGGAAAGAAGAAATTATAACCATGTATATTGAATCGAAATAAAAGCTTATTATGCTCATTACCATTGTACTAGTGAGATCTGTCATCTCTCTTCAAATTTATTTGTATATACTGTAGAGTTTCACTCTTTAGAATTACACTACCGGGCACCCAGGATTCATTTGTTTATTCATTTTTAACCTACTAGATATTTTTATTGAAGACGACTCATTCAATCAATTCAAAAATATTATGTAAATTTCACGGCTCGATAAAGACTTTCATTGACATTAATGGTAGGCGTAACATTGATAAAGCCCACCTGAATAGCAGCTAAGAGGAAGTTTCTCATTTATATTCATATTTGATGTTATCGAGTTCAAAAAATGCAAACTCATAAAGGTTGGAACACGGAAGTACAGATTTTCCGTACTGATAAAGATTTTAATAGCCTTTCAACTATTAAATACGTGCAATGCACAAATATATGAAACCTTTCCAATTTGCACGAATAACTTAAAAGTCTGTTAGTTGAATACTCGTTTTATATTCGCGACTTCTTTGGCAGAGGGTCACACATAGCACATTCCTAAGAAAATTATCTTAAATTCGGTTAAATTATTAACAAGAGGATTGTTTCCAAACTTTTACCTATGACCATCAAGCGGTCATTTCTTTTCTGACATTAAGAGCGTTTGAACAACATTGACAATTACCGTGATTATTTAAATATTAGGACAAAAGGACCCCATTTCACGCACATTCCCAAGGCAGTAATAACATGAACAATCTATGCACAACAGTTTTGTTTTGGGAGAAAATATTTTATATTCTCGATTTAAAGAGTTCTGAGACCATTAAAGAAATTATAACGGGTAATTAGTTTTTTATTACATGAACTCATATTAAAGAAAGTCATTACATTCAACAAATGTGGGCCGAAATCAGGCGAAAAAAATAAAACAATGTTCACTTAATCAGTACGAAAAAAAACAAGTTCAGTGTTTTGTACGAATCTTTCCAACTTAAAAATATTGACATTATTTCTTAATAAAACACGCAGTATCTCACAATCCATTTTTTTGGATTTTTAAAAAAAACAAACACTTTTGCTGCATAAATAAAGTTATACTGAAAAAAACTATTAATTGGAACAAACTTGAAAGAGCACCACCCGGTGATCATTTCAGTACAGGCTGGTGTACCAACAGCGGTTAAGGCAATGTCATGTTAATGATCATAAAAAGTGACTTGTTTGCTTCAATGTTTATTTAGGACAAGTTCATTATATAAAGTACTTCATCAAATAATTTGAAACAAGGATGTTCATGGATAACGCAAATTGATGATATATACCCACTTCAAACAAAGGTTTAAGCAAACATAATTATATGACGTTGTCTGCGAAATTTATTTAAGCAGAAGTGGAAGGATCTCATAATCTCAATTTCAGTTTTTGTAAACTCTTAATATTTTTATCATGCATTCGCTTGTTTAAGTTTGGTTTTGGGTAATAATGTGTTCACTTTTGAAAAAAACAAATCTGGAAAGATGTATTAAGTCATAGCAAATAGTGTTTCAGTTATGTGAGAACGTCATTTTTATGAATATTATGAACAGTGTCCAAAGGTATCGTCAACAACGGAGATGAAGTCAACGACTCGAAGTAAAAAAATAATTCTACAAATTTCTACGAAAGCACAAGCACAAACACTTGAATAAAAACATGCTTTTGCACAAAGTTGTTTACTCTCAAAACATGTTTAAGCACAATAGGAAAATGGAATTCCCCATCTTTTGAATGTATTGCGAAACTGATTTTGCTTACATGACTTACGAATGCTAGTTCATACCCAAGCATTCGGCCTATAGGCCCTCTTGAAAAATGTGTGCATACATTAAGAATAATATCAGATCTCATGGAGGGTGATAGCATATAATGTTTACATTAACTTTGGTTTAAATTATATTTATTTAAAAAGTTTGTACACGTGAGATTATACAAACCTTCTGCACGACAAAACAAATACAGTACATACATATATTAATATTTACACACAAATAAGATATACAGAAATGCGTAATACTATTCAAAAAAGTCAAAGTTGTGAAGAAAGCGTTTAGCTTATTAAAGGTTTTGCTTTTGTCAATCATTTAAGCTGCTTGTGATAAATTGTGGTTTTTGTAAACAATAAGGATGCACTATCTATTGCTTAATTGAATGCAAAATTTAAAACATATTAAAACGGGTTTGATGTGATTTGATGTGATGGGTTTGGGGAAGTGTGGTTAATAGATAGAGACGGGAGAAGAGCAGTGTGACAGGTCAATGCCTAGAGGAATACACAGAAGGTCTTAGTCTGTTAAGTTTGTTAAGTTTGATAAGCTCAACATTTTTTGGGCTGGCGGATATAAGTTTGATTTTTTTACGATAGTATAGTACGACTATTCTGTGGTGTCATTCAAACCTAACAGAAGGAGAAAGAGATGTATTAGTCCAAGTAAAGATAAATTATCAACTTATCAAATAGGATAAGTCTTTGTAGAATGAATACATAAAGTAGATGAAAGCAGCGGCTTGCATGGAACGTTTCAGAGATTTTACGAATTCCAAAGCTAATAGGAAGTGGGTTCGCTAACGCTTAAAGGAATCGTAGAAGACAGGTTAGATAAAGTCATTGAATTGAGCTTTTAATAGGGTAGAGTGAGCCTGTGTTGACGTTTTCAGTACTTAATTGACATTTGTGCTAAACGCTATCAAACTCTTTAGAATTGTCACAAAAACTGCCCTTAGATATTAACCTTCATCAACAGGAAGACAGAATGAGTGAAATATAGAAACAATTGACATTATTTACACTGGTTACCACGGCGAAATAATAAGATTCAACTAAATAAACGGATGTTTTCATATATCTTTTGTAAGCGCCGATTGCACCAAGGCGCATGAGAAAGCCAAACAAACAAAAGTTTTTAGACAGCACCGAGGGTAATCTTAAAAGGTAATACTATATACACTATATGACAACTCATGTTAATCATGGCGTTGCCTTTTCTTTAATAGCCAACCTGATCAATTAGGAAATACCAAATAAAGAAAGTGAACAATAATATGTGATATGACGGAGACAACTAATTATGCAAATACCATACTCGAGGATATTGATAATTGCAAAGTTATTAGCGCCGCCTGAACACCCGTTATTATCCGATTTAAATAGTTTTTGCCTTTTATTTTAACATGCAATCCATTGGCGAAGAACTAGTGCTCAGTGAGTTGTTTTATTTAAGATGAACAGCTTTGATAACAAGAGCTGCTATTTTCATGATGTTTCAAAATATTTTTGGAATTGTCTACAAAATGTTAACCAGGCTTATAGTGCGACGTACAACCCAATCTATGTTTCTTGATTCCATTGATAAATGGTGCAAAATAATTATACACGAAATAACTCGTCGACCTGTAATCTTTCTGTGAAGTTTTGGTGCTCTGAAAGGCGTTGTTTCACGGTCGCAGGTACTGACAGTGTTTTTGAAACTTTACGCAGACTAGACTGCCTTCATGAAAAAGATGATTAAAGCTAAGCAATGTATCTACTTCTCAGTTAAAATATCAAAGCAGCATTTATGCAAACCTTTATGTTTGCCGTTTTCATAATCCTTTAAAATGTTATCGAACGGTAACCTAGTATCCTGAAAGTATTACCATTCGATATTTTATACAATATATGTTTTCACGTTTGGAAGTTTTCCAGTTATCCAGTTATCGCCCTTGTTGTCGTATGCGATTGTCCAGTTCACTTTCTGAATATTGGTTATAAATAATCAGAAGTGTTGAAAAAAAAAACATTATTTGTACATTCATGCGAAAAAATCATTTTTAAGGACAAAATATATCTAAATTATGCAATAAAGTATTGATTATATTGAGACTGATTATTCATACATATATGTTTTTAATTATGTTATCTTTTAATATAGAGAAGGCTTTGCTTGGAATTATTTAAACCTGTATGAATTAAGATTGTGGAAGAGTCTTTTAATATGAAATAAGGCACTGCCTTAGACGGGCTCTAGGTATGTTATCAACTGCAGAAACTGCTAATGCAGTACATTTTTTCTTAGGTAAACAAGTGTCAAAGGCAAAATTCATTTTATATGACATACTATGACTTTGACTACACCAATTAGATTATTAAGGTGCATAACAAGTGAGGTTAAGGCAATGCAAAGCAAATTTAATATTTTAATGTTTGAAAAAATTCATAATAACAAACACAAGTATATAAATTTACCTAATACTGAATATCATACAAGCATTTACAGTACAAATAATTGATTCCTACTTTAAACATAACAAGGTAAACGAAACAGATTGAGTTAACTTAAAACTAATTATTACAGTTATCTGACAATTAACCTGTACTAACCTATTTTAATATGTAAAACAGCGTTGTGTATATTTTAGATTTTTAAAGTTCTGCAAATAACCTAGAAAATGGTTTGACCACCTCAGCAGTTTGAAATGAATAAAAAAACCTTGTAGTTGATGTTGTAAGCACCATTCCATTCTTGAATATAACAATGTATGCAGAAAGTATGAAAATATTTAATTATTTAAAGTATGAGTCTTTAAACTGAATTATACATCTACAACATTTAAAAAAACAAGAGGTCCTGAAGGCCCTGTATCGCTCATCTGATCCAATACAGATGTCAATAATAACAATCTGATCAAGCTCCATGAACATATGGTCATAAATGTGGCCTCTAGAGTGCTAACATGCTTTTCCTATTACTTGACCTGGTGACCTAGTTTTTGACAGCATATAACCCAGATTCGAACTAGGTCTAGAGCTAATCAATATAAACATTCTGACTAAGTATAATGAACATACAGTCATAAATGTGACCTCTAGAGTGCTAACAAGCGTTTCCTATGATTTGACCTTATGACCTAGTTTTTGACCGCACATGACTAAGATCGAACTTGGCCTAGAGCAAATCAATATAAACATTCTGACCAACTTTCAGGAAGATACAGTCGTAAATGAGACCTCGGGCCTAAATTTCTCGAAACTTCTTAAGTCCCTTATAACAGGATTAAGCTAAACTCACTATTTTTGGTTTTGAATAAGTTGGATAATATTTACTTCTTTAAGAGTTTTTATACTTTAGATAGGAATTATCTATATGTTAGTTAAATTAAACCATTTTTCATTTATCAAAAATTCCATTCAAGTATGTATTTTAAGTAATTGAAATAAGCTACTTAAGCATGTTAAGCTTAAGAAGTTTCGAGAAATTGGGACCTAGAGTATTAACAACGTTTTCCTTCAATTTGACCAGGTGACCTAGTTTTTGACCACACTTGACCCAGATTCGAACTTGACCTAGAGATTATCAATATTAACATTCTGACCAAGTTTACTGAAGATACATTCATGAATGTGACTTCTATAGTGTTAACAAGCTTTTCCTTTAATTTGACCTATCTATCTATCTATCTTCTTTATTTCCTCCATTACTGAAGATATACAAGTTATGTACAAATTATTACAATAAACATATTATAAATGGAAGGGTTACATAATGTTTAAATAAAAAAACAACAACAAAAAATAATGGTGATGTACAATGCAGCATACATGTAGTTAACACAATATGTGTACAGCTTTTGCGTGTCGGTCAGGTACATGCATTTACATATGTATACATGTATATATTTCTATAAACGTCAGCAACATGTATTGCGTGCCCTAAGCATTACCTTCCCTAAAGGGGAACTTTAACACAGTCGAAGATGAACTTAAATGATCGTTGGAGGAAAACAAGGTTTTCCTTTTCATTTAACAGTGGTAAGATAGGAGCACCGAGGAGTCTTAGTAAAAAGAAAGTTCCATCTAGATGCAATAAGTCTGCTAGGAATTGCGTCCCAAAAACATGAATGTCACTTATAAATGACGTGCGTAATGTCGATGTCGCAACGCATACATGTACACTATGTACTAGCACATATGTTAACAGTTGACTGTAAACCATATTTGCATAGGATAAAACATATATCAGGTACAAAGCCATACATGTGAGTTCCAACTTGTGATAAATATAATAGATACCTACGAATAAACAGATTTCTGCTTATGCAGTGGACATTTAAGCTTAAGAGTTTGTGCAAAAACAGAAGCTTTCTAATTTCAATGTCGCAACTAAGCTTATGCAAGCCAATTTTCGCTTCACACATATCAGATCTAGTCAATATCGTAAGCCCCAGTATCTTTTTTACAATAAAGTGTTGAAATCTATTGACTAAGTTAGCAATTGTCGTAGACATGTTACACCAAAGCTCACAACCATATAATGCTATTGGTTTGACAATTTTCTCATATAGATCTATAGAGATCAGTGGGTTGATTCCATGGGGACTAACTCCCTGCGCAGCCATAGAATAAAATGCGTTTCTCGCCTTCTGTAATATTTATTCAATGCGAGTGGTATATTTTAAATTATAGTCCTGCCTTATACCAAGGTGAATTACGTAGCTTGATTGTTCAATGTACATGTTTCCATAAAGTATTCCAATTGGTGGTGCAGTTCGTCGTTTTGTAAAGACAACCGTGTTTGATTTCTTGACATTGACTTCAATTTTCCAGCTCTGGCAATATGTGTATACAATGTCAACTAGGCGTTGTAGATTAAGGGGAGTGACTGATACTAGTGAGATATCATCCGCAAACGATGGATTACCTCCCTTGACTGACATAACCATACTTCCATAATTCCTTCGTTCAAGGTCGACGAGAAGTTGGTCGACGTAAACCAAATACAAAAATGTTGACAGGACCCCTCCTTGCCTAACAGAACGCAGAACGCAGGCCCTGATTTAAGTCCTTGCACTCTTATTACACATTTCAGGTCCTTGTACGAGCTTATTAAGAGTCTCAGAAATTTCCCAGTGTATCCCAATTTGCCTAACTTGAAGAAGAGTTCCATGTGCCAAACGGAATCAAAGGCAGCTTTCTGGTCCAAGCAGGCAACGTAGGCATTGCTTCCACTTTCAATTTGATGGTAGATCGTCTCTTGAAGGTTAAACGAGGTAGTTATGCAACTGAGATCTTTTTGGAAACATTGCTGCTGAGCTGATGGAAATTTTTGACTATGCACATTGGTGTTTGTATTTATCCTTGAAAGAAGCATCTTTTCAAACAATTTACAAAAACACGGAATTAATGAAATCGGCCGATAGCTGCTTGGATCAGTTTTTTCTTTTCCCTTTCCCTTGAAGAGTGGTACTAAAATGCTTGTTTTCCAAGTTCCCGGTACATTTTCATGGAATAGTATTGCGTTAAATAACCGTACTAGCGCTTCCTGGATGATTTGTCCTCCCTTGAGTACGTGCTCGTTGAGGATATTGTCAACCCCAGGAGATTTCTGTGCTTTAAGCGTTTTGGTAATTTCTTGAACTTCAGTCAATGTAACTTGCTTCGTAAGTATATGATTATTGAAGAGTTCGCAACCAGAATACTCGTTAACATCGTCTATTATTGATTTGTCATTTTGCAATGTTTCGTGGGGTCTGCTGAACACAGTCTGAAAGTAATGCCGAAAACCGTTGGCTACTTCGTTGTCTTTATATGAGAGTTTGTCAAATATTATTTCATTGCATCTTTCGGATTGTTTCCCATTACGTTTTCTAAGTAACTTCCAAAATTGTTTGTAGTCCATTTCAGCGGTTCTGTTTAACTCATCCAACGAGTTATTCTCATATTCATCTTGCTTTTGCCTTTGGATGCGCCTGAAGTTTGCTTTTGCCTTTTTATACAGATTGTATGACGGGTTTCCATGTCCGCGCGGCTGGCCGTCTTCAATCCACAATCGCCGTAAATGTCTAGCGTGTGTATGAGCGTTCTTCACGGTTTCGCACCAGTAAGGCTTTGCACGTTTGTTAAACTTGCTAACTGGGAGGCACTTCTCAGCAGTATACAACGAGTGCACGATTATCGAGTTCAAAAAATCAGGGTCGCACTGCTCACTGTTTGTTTCTACAATAAAGATTTTCACACAACACAGCCACAGCTTGGTATTGTGAACAATGTTCTGCCGTGCATTTGTTCCAGGCTATGGTGGTCCGTTGGGGACTAACTGGGGTGAAACTGGGTTTGATGTCACAACACATGATAATGGGTAGATGGTCAGAGGTTAGCACATTCGTGGAGTCAATAATTTTAAAAGATCGTATCTGTTCAACAAATCCTTCGTCGGTTATTACATGATCCAACACCGTTCTATTTGGTATAAACGTATATTCACCCTGTTTATTAAAATGGTATTGGATGGATTGTAGATTTTTACTATTGATTAAGCCTGTTAGCAATTTTGACTTCACGTTGCCAGATTTGTCACCGTATAAATACTGGCCATTGAAATCCCCGCCTAGTATAATGGTCCCCACCTGTCTATAATAGGCAATAAGTGACTCTAAGTCGCTCAGAATGGATTTGTAAAAATCAGTGTCATGGCATGCAGGCATATAAACACAAAATATATACAGTGGAACAGCATCGGTATATTTCACTTCTATGCCTAATATGCGGTCATTTGTTACATTACAAAGTTGACTTATACAACAGCTTAGAGATTTTGTATACATTATAGCAGTTCCTGCTCTACCGCATCTTAACGGGCCATAATTGTCGGTACTTAAGTCTGCAGTAACAAATGAATGATAATTACTGTTTATAGTGTTAAAGAATGCTACAGATCTTGGTAGCAATTTATGTTCCGTTATCAATGCAATATCGACCTTATATTTGTCTAGGTATTCTGACAAGGGATATGCGGAGGACATTATTCCGCGGCAATTCCAACAGAGCAAATTGAGCAATGTACGCATAATTAAGAATATTAGCATAATATGACAGAAAAACGTATCTAGTAAATTGACATTGAATATGTATTTTCTTTAGTCCATTGTTGGATCCCAATCATCGGTGTACGAATGGTTAGACCGTCTATCGCTCCAGTAGTTGTCCTGGTAACGTTGTCCTCCTTCGTACTCATCATCGTATTCGTTGTAGTCGCTATAGTCACGACGCGCTCTCCCAGCGCTGCGCCACTGACGACGTTCAACGGCAAAGTTGTTGGGTTCGCGTTCCTAACGAGTGTCTCTGAATCGCCTTCCACGCGACGTCCGACGAGTGCTATCCCGTTCCTCCTTGGAAACCCACTTCCGGTACACGATTCCCTCGGGCCAGAACGTTGCATCTTCAGTAATGTGTTCGAGCTCCTCTGGAACGTTCACCTTAGCGGAGGAGCCTCTCTTTCCGTGAAACAAACGGAGGTAAGACAAGTGCACCTTTTTCTGTTTGAAGTGGTTATATATGTCACTTTCCGTAACGTCTCTGTCAATATTGCCGACAAAGTATGATACGTTGCATCGTTTTCGCACGGCGGTAAACTTATGTTCGGTCGTATTTGCAGTGCTTGTGATATCTATATTTTGCATGATGTCTATATTTTGCATGATGTCGTTTCCCGCCCGCCCAGCTTCGCCAAGGTTTGGTGCATTGAAGCTTTTCTGTGTTTTTGCCTCCGTCTCAGGCAGGGCGCACGTGGAGTGGTTTTGATTTCGCCTCTCGTCGACGGGAAGTGGCTTTTTGGGTTGTCCGTGCTCCAACAATGACTTGACACCAGCCTCAATTGTGTCTTTATATCTGTCGGCGGTTTTATCATTAAGACCTGCGTCTGTGTTTTTAAGCACTTTAGCTGCTTCAGCATACGTTTTAGCTGGTGACACTGGCGTAATGCCATTATTTATTCCAACTAGGTCGTTGTGCGTCTCGACTGCATTCGAGTCCAAAAGTGTTTGGTTAATCGTGGCTATCGTGGAGCCAAGTCGTTTGACATCACTTTGGAGCTTGTTCATTTCGAAGCAGGCTGTGGCTTCCGGGAGACGAGCGAGGATGCTCCTGAGTGTTCCATTTAGAATTCGATAATTGCCGTTGAGTAGTGATATTTCGGTATGGATTGACGCTAGTATGTTGGAGTCTTTTGCTTGTTGAGAGGAAATTTTCTGTATTTCTAGATTCATATTCGAAATTAGCGCCAGAATGTCCGGTTGAGTTAACAATTTCTTAGGTGACACCGTATTGTCCTCCAAGATAGTTATTTCGTTGGTCCCCGGGTTCGCAAAAACATCAATGATCTCCCTTGTTTGCTCTCCGCTGATGAACGCACTGATGATATAACAATCATTCGCACATTTTTCCTCCCGACTTGCGTGGGAAGAGTTTCGTCTGTTCACAAGGCGCGTTCGCGGGCAATCCGGTAATGCGCGCGCACGCTCTGCAAGACGATGTCTGTATTCGTCGAGCCTGCTGTGGTCGTTACAGCACAGTCGAATAATCTCGCGGATGTATTCGTCGCGCGTTAGACCGTCGAGTTGAGAGTCTAACTCTTAAAAGAATTGTTGTGGTAGTTTCATTAAGATAAAGTGACCTCTAGAGTGTTAACAGTCAAATTGTTGACGACGGACGACTACGACGGATGACGGACACAGGGCGATCACAATAGCTCACCTTGAGCACTTTGTGCTCAAGTGACCTAAAAACAAGCACATAGGTTATTCAACAAAACATTAGTTATTGATATTGATACTTATATATATATATGTGTTGTAAACTTGTAATATATGCACAATAAAGCAATTTAACAGTTCACAACATTATCAGAACAAAAACGTACTATAATTATGCTTACATTAGCTTATTCATTAGCTCATTCAGTTTAAAACTACAAAATGTATATCCTTTGCCAATACACTTAATTGTTCAGAACGTATTAGGCTTTGTTTTAATTTTAACAATGCCACTGTATTTAAGACGTAGTAAATTGCTTCCCCCCAGCAAGAGTTTAGCAGCCTACTGACAAGATGACTGTAATAAACTATGATGTACATGTATTGATCTATTGATAGGGGAATACTCTCCAAGAAAATTGACACATTTCTCTGCATTTGATACATATACAATTCTTGTCTCTTATTTAAATTGTTCATGATGATTACAGTACTGAAGTCATCGATCCAAGATACATAATGCACTCTGGTATAGGGTACTGAAGTGATTTTCCCATATGCCAACTCTGGTATCCTGGATAAAATGTTACTGGTGAATACAGTACTGAAGTGATCAAATCCTGATGCCACTCTGGTATCCTGGATTTTACGTTACTGGTGAATCCCACTGACTGAAGAGATCAATCCCAGATGCCACTCTGGTATCCTGGATAAAACCTTACTTGTGAATACGGTACTATATTGATGAATTCCAATCTGAAACAGATTAACACCTAACTCAGAATATAATAAACAAGGGTCAATTTGTTTACATTGAAGCAGATGAAGAGACTATCATACTAACAAATGAAGTCACCGTTGTTAAAAACAATTATGTAAATATGGCCTAAGACCACAGTTATTCTAACTATATGTTTCATATAGACACTAACCAAGCTTTCAATGTATCTCTTCAAAACAGTATTTTCATATAATATTTTTGCAAAAACAGACTTCAAAACTCCTATAGTTCAATTTCAGGCTGTATGCAACACATACTGAAAGTTTGGCAATGATATAATAAACACTTTTAGAATGAGTATAAGCACCTGTGGTGTTTTCATAAAAAGCAGAAATAGCCATTTCCATCATTCGGTAAGCCGCAAATTTTTAAAGAGCCATAATTAACTCATGCATTGGAATAATCTGACCAGGTAAAGTTTATATATATATATATATGGTGTCCTTGGTATGAGACTACCGGTGCTTTCAACAGTGTCATAGCTCCGGCGGTGTAGCACGAATAACACGTGAACTCGTGTTATCCACAACAACGTCCACTTTATGTGGGGGTTTGAGGTTAAATCAAAGTATAAAAGGCCTTTGTGAGGCGTTTAGGAACTAGAGTTTAATACAGTTTTAAAAGAGTTTATAACATTGCACTAGGATAACATCGGACAAGCGAACGTAAATTGGATAAATGACAAAATGTTGGATCATTGTAATATTTAGAAAGTGTTAGCATCAGGAAATAAATTCGTTAATTACTGTATACTATCGAAAGTGGTAACTGTGAATTGTTATTGGAATAAACATAGGAAAACTGTATTGTAATTTTTTTAATAAATGAATTAATAGTAATAATGATAATAACAACAACAATAATAATAATAATAATAATAATAATAATAATAATAATAATAATAATAATAATAGTAATAATAATAATAACAACAACAACAAGACATTATTCTTCCCCCGCCCCTGAGCACAATGTTGTCAAGAATTTTTCACAATTGAAAGAAATATGCATGGACCATATGACAGCTGATTAATCATTGGCATAAGGTGCCTTTGAGGAAGTTTTAACATTATGACCATTTAAAGTGTGAGAATTGTTATTTGTACAGTTTCTTATCATGTTCAGATGATGACTGATGTTTACAGACATGTATCCTCTAAGAAGCAGAGAATTAGTTAATATGACTTAATTTTAACGACCAATATAAGTTGTGCACTTGCCGTTTGACCCTATGACCTCAAAATCCACAGGGGTCATCTATTGGTCATCTCCAACTTTAATATCAAGTTTGAAGACCATTGTTGCAGGCATTGTCGAGTTATCACACAGACAAGCTTTTTGCGTTGAAGCTCACTGTGACCTTGACCTTTAATCCGCTGCCCTTAAAATCAATATGGATCATCTACTGGTCAGGCACAGCCATCATGTAAGGTTTGTTGATCATAGGTCCAGGCATTGTTGAGTTATCACTCGGAGAAGTTTTGTAAACCTTTTCACGTTAAAGGTCACTGTGACCTTGACCTTTGACCTGATTACCCCTAGAATCGATAAGTGTCATCTACTGGTCAGTCCAAACCTTCAAGTCAAATTTAAGGCCATGGCTGTAGGCATGGGCGAGTTATCAAACAAAAAACCATTCAATGTCAATGGGACCTTGACCTTTGTCCGATGACCCCTAAGATAAATACAGGTAATCTTTTTATCAGTCCCAGTTTGAGGATAATAGTTCCAGGCATTATCGTGTTAGCACTCGGTCAAGCTTTGGCATCACAAGAAGACAGCTTTCCGATTTTAGATATTGTTCTACATCCTTAATAAAATATCAGTCTTAGTCGCATGTTTGCATTATATATATGTTATAAAACGAACCATGTGTCAGTACTGAAACCGCCCATTTCACAAAACACTATCTGTACATTGCTAGGGATCGTTTTAGAGCGAGCCTTTTTGTTGTATCCTACAGCAATTTTGTACTTGTTCATATATATTCTTTTTTCTGCCATATATTACTCGTAACATTTTACAATAATACAATGAAAACTATTTAGACAAGCCAATCAGTAAACAATATAACAGTAAACCCTTTTTATATGCACAAGGTTAAGGCCTAAGCGTCAATGAACTAGAGACACAAACACATGAACAGATAAACAAATATTACACTACGCACGGACCACACTTGCACTCATTTAATCAGCTTAACCGATAATTGACGGGATAACCGCCTTTGAACGGTCCGTGAAACCCAAGTTCATTGGACCAAAGTGTACATGACGCCATTACCTCACACTTGTCCCATCAATTATCAATCTTTGCTAAGTTAAGAATATAAGCCTAACCAGAGCAAGCATCAACTTGAAAACAATTAAGAATATAGTAAAAATGCCTCATTAAGTAATTTCAAGTACTCATCGACCATATACAAATATCATCTGCATGAAATGAATAACGCCGGAGCAACAATGCTAGCTATTGAAAGGTACGTTAAGGTCATTCAATTACTTTGTCTTTTGCATAGTTCGCCTCAACAAGGCAATATTGATTATAATAAAAAATAACAAAAAAAGTGAACATAGACATAATTATGTACAAAACAACACATTCATTTAATGACGAATATAAAACAATAAATAAGGTTCTAAGATTAAACTTTAAATAAAGTGTATTTAAAAAAGAGATAAATGTTGTTATCCTTCCTTATATCAGAAATTTACCAGTTTTTTTTTAAATAGTTCAATACAATGTTTGAAATAAATATTAAGTATAAACTAAACAAGATTACCTCAACGTTCAGCCAATTTAATAACCGCACGACTGTCGAAGCATCCAGCTCAAGTGTTTTGCTAGTTAAGATAACATTTTTATACAACTGCAGGGATTGTGATAAACCTTAGGCCTCTTATCTCGGCCTTGAACCAGATTACGGCGAAGAACTGTTTTTTTCACGGTTTTCTTAAAACATGATATATGATAAATGGTATCTTTTACTTTATCTCTTTACGACTTTATTATGTAATCTGAGATGCCAAAGTCGTTTGTGACCAGAAATGTGTGCGCATCACACCAGAAATAGAGTACAAATCAAGTTAAGTGGATTTTAATACGCATAACCCTATTAATGTTCTGAGAGGGCCTTTAGGTCAGGCCCTATATGTCTTTATGAACATAAAAGTTGTCGAAGGGGTTCGATTTCATCAAGAAGACAGCTATCCGGGATACAGCATTGATAACATACCAATTTTAGTCGCAAAATGAGTATGTGTTTTATCAATATATGGTTAAAGTCCAATCTAGTGAAAGACAAGAATTAAACATTCACAATAATGTTCCGCAAACTGCAATATTCCAGTTATTTACAACGCTTAATAAGCTATTTTTAACTTGCAAAACATTTATACAAGCTTTGCAGATAACCCTGATCATGCATTCATTATATCAGTTTTTCCAGATTCACCTCAATTTTTATCACGACATTGATTGCTGAAATCATAATGTTATTAAGATAAAACGATTAATTAATGCAGTGCACGCAACTGATCTGCATAATAAAACATATTTTAATCAGGTGTTTTTTCGGCGGCTTTTGAAGCCTAATACGACAATGTTCTCAATGTTATAACTATTTCTTAGTATAAATGTAGAAACAAAACTCCCCGAAAAATACGCGGGTTTCATCAGCCCACAAAAAGGCCTTATTTGCGAAATGCTTCATTCAATAATCAATGACAAAAAAGTCCTTTTAATTGAGGATCACATAAGTGTCAAAAACCATAGAGAAATTAATTGCAAATGTAAGACCCCTTATTAGAGATAAAAGCCCTAGTTTAAATGAAAATAATTTTTGACAAGTTTGGCCATAGTCCATTTTAGTACGAGACTTTCCCTTACATGCCATGCAATGACTTATTGATCAATAATTGTACATAACAAAAATTGGTAAAATTGACGACACAATTAGATTTTCATCTCATATATCTACCTTAAGGCTGCTGATACAATACTAATTCAATGTTCATGTAGACCTGAAATAAAAAGATGTACAGAAACGAGTTTTACTCGAATAAGTAGTAACAGTATCAAAAGCAATTACTAATTCAAGAAATGATAAAGTAGGCGAAAATAGAAGTGGATAAAATACTAGGCTAAACCTGAATATTTATGGATACAGTAACTGTTGAAAATAATAGTTAAAAACAGATCATTCACATGCCGACAAATATATTGCATGGAATGTCATTTAAGTGCAATGTCTCAATACTAAAGGCAGTTAAATGATTACGTCGGCTCTTTAGGAAATGAAATTCCATTCATCTAATACAATTTGCATCATTGAAATTATTCAAATCGAGCGCGTATCAATTTGCAATGAGCCAAGTACTGTACAACTCTTACATTTGCTCTCTTATATGTTCTCTAATCTCTTATTCATGTCTCCAACGTTAGAACAGTTATATCATCATGTGTTTTGTCTGTAACACAAGTACATTTTGCGAAAAAGAATGAATCGGCCCAGACACGTAATTTGCGTCATTATATGGGTATGCAAGGTTCTTGCAAATAGTCCTAATTAATGTTGATGGAATATTTAAGACATTTTTATACTGATAACAATTATATGACTAAAATTATTTACCAGGACCTTTGTCTTCAGCCTAGTCCAAAGTGAATGGTGCCCTTGAATATTATGCAGCCATATGTAAGATATCGTCAAGAGATTTGTCACGGATCTGCCCGTGCATATATTTGCTCATAACAGCTGCAATGGGTAAAATAGAGTTGCTATTTTAGATCATCTTAAAACTAAACCGCAGCTCGCTGATGATAAATGAACTAAAATATAGCAAAAGGTGAACGTTTGTTGGGATTGGAATATAAAAACACCAAAATTGCCTGTTTGTGGAATCACGTCCGTTTGTAGGACATTGTCCTCACATATAAGATAATGGTTTTGACGATGATGCTGATGCAGATGAAGTTTGTGATAATTGATAATGTTCAAAATCTCATCAAGTCAATTTTTATGACAAAATCACCCTAGACAACAAACCTGTGGAGTCCTGTTTGTATTGGTAAAGAAGTTTCAAAGGACTACCTAATGCAATATTGAATTGTTATTTTTGTCGACAGGGATCACATCACGAACAGTGAAAGTTACTTGATCCGTCAGAAATCCACTCACTGACATCAGACTGAAAATAACAAAGTGTTTCGTGTTACTTAACACACCAACAAAAGCGACTCAATGAAAAATGTTACCAACTTGTCAACACTTTTTACAGAGAAATGAGAGAAAATGAAGTCGTAAGATGTATGTAATTTTAAAAGTTTTTAATATAAATATTCAAATTACATGGAGCGCGAAGACAAAGTCAAGAATACATTTGTAGGTCAGTTTTGATTTTTTTAACTGTTTTATTTATGAATTGGAGCTCAATAAAACTTCACAATTTATTATATCGTTCGCATACAATTTATATAAAAATCATTCACACTCTTGTTCAATGTTTAGGAGCATGGCTATTTGTTAAAATACTGTCTTAGCCATAGCTTTTAATCGTAAATGGGATTTTAATGAAGCGTAACGAAATTGTAAAGCACCTGTATGCCGTGCATACAATTCCTGTTTAAAGGTCAATTATGGACTATATTGTGATTAAGTGATTAAAATATATTCATAAGAATTCTTTCAAACGTTTAGAATGTTCGTGCATTATGAGCAGGAACACTTATCTCAGAAGTCATGGTTACCCCTTTAGATCATAGAAATACCTGACTTGTTAGAGATGCACTCTTGTTCCCAAATAAGTACCACAATTAATGCAATTGTTTTATTCCCCGAAAAAGATGAATAATATATTAGAAAACAATGGCTCTTATGAATGATACCGTGTTTAAATTGAAAGAAAAGTGCATAAAACACGGTATATTGGTTTTAAATTCGACTATCACTTTAAACTGTTAGTGAACATTCATTATGTAGTAAAGTTTAATTGAATATATTTATTGCGCATAATATTTGCGCTCTTATCTCAAAGGTCAACGACACAATGAGAATGCAATATTGTTATGTTACACAATATGTTTACATATTCTTTATGTCAGCTATAACTTTTTAATGGAAATGCTTACTAATTTCATTGATTTACAGAGCGAAATTTGTTGGTGGTGTTTTTTTATAATTATTATGACACCATTTATTCATCATATAATATTACATCCGATATGTACCTGTTTAGGATTTAAAGAATGGTAATAATATGTAGAGCACAATTTTAATGATTTTGATAATATAAAGTGACATTATTTATTCATCATACTGATGCGATGTGTGTTTATTGCTATTCGTCCGACATTGCCACATCGGGGGCATTTGTCACGTTTCAATGACCTGTAGTGTTTGTTAAACACTTGGTGCTGGATTATATTACAATATAATATCTCATATTTTACCTGATCTATAAATGGGCGAGTGTTAATAAATTATAATATGATTATTTGTAACATTTGTCAAATGATGGAAGACACAGTGTTTATACATGGCGGATTACCGGCTTAACTACGCATATACTGTCTGTTCCCATACATTAATTACATGATAGGAAATTGGGAACGGTGTCCTTGGTATGAGACTACCGGTGCTTTCAACAGTGTCATAGCTCCGGCGGTGTAGCACGAATAACACGTGAACTCGTGTTATCCACAACAACGTCCACTTTATGTGGGGGTTTGAGGTTAAATCAAAGTATAAAAGGCCTTTGTGAGGCGTTTAGGAACTAGAGTTTAATACAGTTTTAAAAGAGTTTATAACATTGCACTAGGATAACATCGGACAAGCGAACGTAAATTGGATAAATGACAAAATGTTGGATCATTGTAATATTTAGAAAGTGTTAGCATCAGGAAATAAATTCGTTAATTACTGTATACTATCGAAAGTGGTAACTGTGAATTGTTATTGGAATAAACATAGGAAAACTGTATTGTAATTTTTTTAATAAATGAATTAATAGTAATAATGATAATAACAACAACAATAATAATAATAATAATAATAATAATAATAATAATAATAATAATAATAATAATAATAATAGTAATAATAATAATAACAACAACAACAAGACATTATTCTTCCCCCGCCCCTGAGCACAATGTTGTCAAGAATTTTTCACAATTGAAAGAAATATGCATGGACCATATGACAGCTGATTAATCATTGGCATAAGGTGCCTTTGAGGAAGTTTTAACATTATGACCATTTAAAGTGTGAGAATTGTTATTTGTACAGTTTCTTATCATGTTCAGATGATGACTGATGTTTACAGACATGTATCCTCTAAGAAGCAGAGAATTAGTTAATATGACTTAATTTTAACGACCAATATAAGTTGTGCACTTGCCGTTTGACCCTATGACCTCAAAATCCACAGGGGTCATCTATTGGTCATCTCCAACTTTAATATCAAGTTTGAAGACCATTGTTGCAGGCATTGTCGAGTTATCACACAGACAAGCTTTTTGCGTTGAAGCTCACTGTGACCTTGACCTTTAATCCGCTGCCCTTAAAATCAATATGGATCATCTACTGGTCAGGCACAGCCATCATGTAAGGTTTGTTGATCATAGGTCCAGGCATTGTTGAGTTATCACTCGGAGAAGTTTTGTAAACCTTTTCACGTTAAAGGTCACTGTGACCTTGACCTTTGACCTGATTACCCCTAGAATCGATAAGTGTCATCTACTGGTCAGTCCAAACCTTCAAGTCAAATTTAAGGCCATGGCTGTAGGCATGGGCGAGTTATCAAACAAAAAACCATTCAATGTCAATGGGACCTTGACCTTTGTCCGATGACCCCTAAGATAAATACAGGTAATCTTTTTATCAGTCCCAGTTTGAGGATAATAGTTCCAGGCATTATCGTGTTAGCACTCGGTCAAGCTTTGGCATCACAAGAAGACAGCTTTCCGATTTTAGATATTGTTCTACATCCTTAATAAAATATCAGTCTTAGTCGCAAATGAGATTTGGATCGTTATAAGGCTCAAATTTGATTATGTCCGTTATCAATAAAAATAATATGTACTTGGAAATATGACATATTTTAACATTATGAACATGTTTTACATTACATTTTACACATCCAGAAGCGGGTTCTAAATTAAGATAGAGTATGGTTAACGGGTGGCCGTACACCAAAGAATACACTACATGACTTAGAGGATAGCATGCCTGCGAATATCTCCTAATCTTATTCATATATAATTGCTCTATTGTTATTATAAACACCAAATGTTTGATGAACTCTTTTGTCCTCGCAAAACATGTTTACATTCGAAAAGCCCGAGGGTAGGGTCCGTATTATACGAACGTGTCGACTTATATATAATAAACGGCAAGATTTATGAATGTTATCTTTGGAACCTGACTTTGACAACGATGGTAAGCGGAATCATTGCAAAAATAAGACAACGCCGACATAGAAGAATGAAAAGAAGAAACTCAACTCTTTATACTAAGTAGAACATTTACAATGCCCATCTGACACGGAAGACCACCTGGAACCATCTCAACACCTATTCGAGACTGATAACACTGTATACCTAGCAGATATACATCAATCACACCCGACAAGGAAGATCTACTAGGAATTGAACCATCTCCCATAGAAAACCGTGAAGTGCCGATCAATACGGAATATACCCAACACACATCAAGCGAAAGATCTCGATCCAAAAAGCATGTAGCAGCAGAAAGCTTTAAGGAAATTGACTCAAAAAGGAGTGGAAAACAAGAAATTGGTACAGGATAAATATTGACCAATCATTTAAAATTTGGGTTCGATTCAAATATCATAACCTATATGATACCCTGGGCAAATCCGCTGTAAAAAATCTCGTACTCATGGATAATTAATAAGGTCAAATCCAGCCGCTTGATTGGCCGCATGAGACACATGACGCATGCGGTGCGGAAATGGCCGAGAAGTTAAGGATGTAATCTCGGTTCGAAATAATCCATTGAGATGACGGCTTACAAATCGTTTTAGGCAGGATATTGTTAAATATACTGATAGCTCTTGACAAAGGAGATTTTTCCTTTTTGTTTTCGGCTATTTCATTGGTCGGAAAATGCTTATGAATATTCAAGACTTACGAAGTTCCCCTAGCCAATTTGCACAGGGTATCATAAAAGTAATGATACACTGGGGTGCCGAGGATGGTTATAACATACTATTTAAAGTGGCCATACTAAGCATAAACATGTTCGCCCTGCACTGTAAAAATCATTAATAATTTATCAAATTTAAATCATATTGTTTTATGCTAAGCACTAGTGCCACACTTCGGTATTGATCATGAAAACATCTCCGTTTGATGAAACCGCACGTGAACCTCAAAACTCATATGATTATCATGATCACATACAACTACAATGATTTCACAAATAGCTTTCAACTATAGCTTACACTAAATAAAACAAATCATAATACTTGGTAACATCTATGTTTTAGTTTATATTCCTGACAGGGG
Organism: Mya arenaria; assembly: GCF_026914265.1. Lineage (NCBI taxonomy): Eukaryota > Metazoa > Mollusca > Bivalvia > Myida > Myidae > Mya > Mya arenaria. Next base: position 56,810,498 of record NC_069131.1, read on the forward strand.
ACAGTGAGAGCAATCTCTCAAAATTAGTCTGTAGGAAATCACATTGAGAAAAACTACTAGGGCAAGGTGCAGGCAATGATCATGTCAGGTAAATTACTGCTGCTTTCTTATACCAGCTCTTTGGTGGACAAAAATCATTGGAAAATGAGCTGAATGTGAATAAAACCCGACACAGAGTGACACTTAAATATTATAAATGGTCATCAGTAAAACATTTGATTTTTTTCATATTTTGATTGAAACAATGTAATTCATGAAATAAAGATACAAAAATAATCTAAAATTGACATTCTTTTTTATAAGAAAAATACTGAACGTCCTGATCAGTGAATGTACCGAGAGAGCAGATCATAAAATTATAATTGCTGATTATCGTTTGTAATGCATGTAAATGTAAGTGTTTCATATTAAGCAAAGCTTGCCGAGTCTATCGCTATATGGTTTTGCAGAAAACTTAAAAAGGATTGGCCATTTAAACCAACAGTTACACTGAACAATAAGGAACCTACAAAGTTACAGTTGTTTTCAGTTAGTCTATTGTCCAAAGTTTTATAATTGTCTATTTCTGCCTTCATTAAAACAAAAAGTTTAAAAAGTCCTACTTGGTTTAACTAATAAACCGAGTTTAAAACTAGTTTGAACTGGTTCTAGCAAATATGTTTCCCATATCAAAAACATCATTAAGGCAAATTGATAATTCGTTTCGGGGATTTACATCACATAATTTGTGGAAAGTGTAAAATAAATAAAGAAGTGTTCGACCACGACTATATTTTCATCGCTTTTCTGAAAGCTGAATTATAATTGACGTTAAATAAATTGTCTTTATTTATTTTTGAATAACTTATATAAATGTATCCGCTAATACAGTAATGTTTTGTAGAAGCATTTACCTCAGTCTGAATTACAACTTTCCGGAGTCACGCTTTATTTGATATTGACCAGAACAGACCGTGGTGTAAGTTTTAAATGTTCAAGAATGGTTGCAAACTTCCTGTTTAGATAAAACAACATTAATCATACATCCGCTAAACTTCTACAGATACCGACAGTTGACTTTAATATCAGTTTACAAAAATAAGTTTTCAAGAAGCAGATTTATGCAAGTGCATAATTTCATTTTTTGTTTATAATGATACTGGAAATCTTGTTCAAATGTGTAATGCATCGAAACGCATTTTGTTCTTAAAGTGACACTCTTAATCAAAATCAAAACATACACATGTATAACAAACATAATTTAAAAAAAAATAAACCTTAAACAACTTATTAAAAAAGGCATTTATGAAAAATGTTAATTACTGATGACAAGATTGTAACCGTGTATTATATAGCTGAAAGCGCAAAAACATCTAAATGAATGGTGAATGCTAAAAGATTTACTGTTGCCTACAATAGTCCCATACGGTAGATATACCGAGTTTTATGCTCATTACATTCAAATTTTACTCGGTATCATTGATAAGAATCATTGTTTTCGACATTTAATCATCCTTTTTGGAATATTTACACAATATTCTTAATTGTGGTATATCTTATTTGGGATGAGAGTGCATCTTAAAATTGTAAAATAAACAATATAGCACATAAATAGACACTGGTCTAGAATTACTACATCAATAACACAATTTCGCTAAACGAAATAATTATTGAATATCATAAGGTCTTGCATTAGATAAAACAATTGTCTTGTTTTACATTATAAGTTTGCTTACAACACTTACGTATTATTGAATATAATAAGGTCTTGCATTAGATAAAACAATTGTCTTGTTTTACATTATAAGTTTGCTTACAACACACACGTATTACAATTCTTCTATTCAAGCTTGTCATTGTACGTTCCGTTATTGTATTAAAACACAGCCTTAGTTTGGCATTTATGCAGGAACATATTAAAACAAAAAACGCCGCAATGCGACGAAACCAGGTTTTAAATGGTGGACAGAAGAGCTTTATCCTGTGTGGTGAGCACTTTATTTTAAATCATTCGTTGCGTGTTATGAATCAGAATCAGAATGTATTTTATTTGGATTTAAACATCTAGTTTATCATCCATAAACATGTAACAATAATATGTACAAGTCAATAGTAAATAAATACAAACACAATACAACAAACGTGTTATGTTAACCTATAATGGTGTAATATATACAGCAGTATACTGCATAAAGTTACTTTTAAGTATTGTTATTCACTTCGAAACTCAATGAGCAAATTTAATAACAATAATAATAATAATAATAATAATAATAATAATAATAATAATAATAATAATAATAATAATCGCAAGAATGATGATATTAATGAAGTAACTCATCATAATCCGTTAAAACCAAACAATAAATTAATAAGACTTTGCTGGAGGGTAAATTAATAACTTTCAAAACAAATATCATATTTACTAAAAGGTTCCTTACACAGGTATGTATATTTATATTTAGACCAAAAGAAGGCATTTATTTCAAATAGAGCTAAAATAACGAGTGGAGAGCATTTTAATAAATATGACTTCGAGAAGGAAACATTTACAATACATAGAATGTTAAAACAATGACAATCTTAACCTTGTAATTCATTATCTCTAATTTTAATAGCACAACGTATACAAGTAATCATTTTATATAATACATCAGAGTTCTTGCATTCAACAAGTTCAAAAAAATTGACCATATTTGGTCTTTGAATAACATGCGGCGGTAAATAGCGTTTACGGATAGTTTTATATTTTTGACAAACACACATAAAATGGAATTCATCTTCTATGTCCCCAGAATGACACACTTCACAACGTCTCTCATGTCTCTCTATACGATTGCGACCGTATCGTCCAGTTGCCACCCGTAGATTATGGCAAGATATCCCCATTTGTGTGAACAGTTTAAGCAAATGAGTAGGAATACTCACACTTAGATATATTTCATATTCGAAGTCTCTTTTTATTTCCTTATAAACTGTTAACACAGAGTTTGATTGTAAATTACTTGTCCAGTCCTGGATAAAACAGTCTTTAATTCTTTGCTGGAACTCGTTTATAAATAGTTGTGTATTTATATGTGAGGCATTCTCCCAAACGTTACTAAAGCCGTATTTAAATAATAAGCTCTTAACATCAAATAACCAATTTTTCTTATTTGATTCTAAGTCCCGCAAAGACATCTCATATATACTTTTTACAATACAATTTTTGGTACATAATAGTTTTGCCCAATACTTGATGATACGTGTGTAACGGTTAATGAATAGTGGGTATCTTCCTCACTCCCCATATATTGCTTTTAATGCCTTTCCACATAGCAATTGTATATTTGAAGAAAAAGATCCATGACAATTAAACACAGTTCCCAGATAATTGAAATTATCAACGATCTCTAATTAACAATCGCCATATTTCGAGCTCTCGTTAGCACGAACATGTCCACGACGTCTGAATACCATAACCTTACTCTTTTCAACGTTCACTTTTATGTTTGTATTTCTTATTCCACAGAGTCTCAATAAAATTTAATACATACCAAGTTTGGTTAGAATTACTGAACCATAACAAACGATATTTATTTTAAACAGTTTTTCTATTTTTAGAACCAGTGACCTTGACCTAGGGACTGCAAACGAAATCACATGTCTGCATGAATTCTTCTTATATACCAGGTTTGGTCACATTATGTCAACACCTACAAAAGTTATTCAATACTAAATTTAAGACTGACCAATCTCGTCCGCCCGCACGCTAAAATAAATAAACGCTTAACCAGAATAAAAACATTATAAGACAACTAAAATTAAACAAGAGTAAATAATACAATAAGACAACAACCATCAAACAAGAAGAACAGTTACAATACAAAACACCTTACAAGAGACAAAATGGTAACAAGACAAAAAAAGCCATAATACATATATGAAATAGAATACTTGCGTTGTGTCTGTATAGCAGGTTCAGTGGTTATACGCACAATTTTAAAACAATCCCTATTATCGGTTTATCAAATTCAAAATATCTTACTTGTCTAGTGGAAAAGATTTTGACAACGGGTTCTGTTCCCACGATGCTTCTCACGTGCTTGTTACTAACCAGGAAATGCCGCACTCGAACGTAATTATATTTTTTCAGTCAAGCTATGATAAAAATGTACAGCCTTTGTTCAAATGAATTATAGTATATGACGCACCAGTCATCTGTAACCACGCTTCCCCCAGGTCTGGGGAAAAGCGGGTACGTTGACTTTCGGTCCAGCCAAGCCCGGGTGAAATCCCTGCCCTGCGGAGACGAACTGCCAAATCCCCGCCAAATGCCACCGCACCCCAGGGAACCTAGGTAAGGACTATTCCCCGCTATTTTTGGCGCAAAGACAAAACCACCGCATTCACCCGGCACTGCGGGACCACCTGAAAGGTAAAAACAGGGCCCATTTCCCCCGCTATCCCCGGTATACCCCCGGACCTGGGAACCGTGGTTAACTGGGGTATAATAACAAACACAATAAGTGAAGCTTAAAATATAATTATTTAAAGTAACTCGCTCATAGTTTGTAAAATGCATTTTTTGTAATTACGAAAAAAGTCTGGCAAATCATAAGGAGTGTTAAAAAATACCAAAAGCTGGAACCATTCAGCAAATGTTGAAATTTGCTTAAATATTGTCTTTGAAAACCACAATTTTCAATCGCGTTAGTAAATCAATTACGACTGTGCTGTTGCGCGATTGGTTAATTGACATTATCACGTGATGTTATAATGTATCCTGCTGACTGTGAGGACTAACTGGCCTGGGTTTGAACCCCACCAAAACCAATTACATTTTTAGGCAATAACTGTATTTTTTCTGCAATTTCGATATCATAGAGTAAAATTATGATAAAGTAAGTGTTTTCAGATGCATTACTGGGAAAAGTAAATTTTGGTCCAGAATATGAGCAAGTCACTTTAATCCGTAGTATATAGTTAAGACCCGAATGCATTATTTCCTTGCGTGTATGCTGTTGGAACGAAGTAGGGCACGTGAGCAAATTCCAAGAAAAGCACTTAAAACTATTATTATCAATTTATCTTTGTAAATTTACATGATACTATAAAGATGGTAAAATTATCAATTATGGTGGCGTTCAACGTTTTTAGAAATCAAATACAGTCAAACCTGTATTAAGTGGCCACCCGTGGGAAATTATCAAAGTGGCTGCTTAAGACAGGTGGCCACTTAATCCAGGTTTGACATTTCCGCCACTTTTTAGCTATATTCAGAGATGGAGTTTGTATCTTCACCACCTCACACCACAATCAGTAAATATGTATCAATATTATCGAAGAAGAGTGAATACAAATACATTTGTATAGATAAAATAACTTTATTTCAAATTTATAATAAAATACACTAGATAGATGTCGATACAAGGCATAAACAAAACACACCACATATCAGTCTACACATGTACACAACTACATGTACATACACATGTTTGAGTTAATTTTAAAGTAGTCCGTACATTCTATATAAATGTTGATGCAAAGCATAAACAAGACACATCACAGATCAGTCTATCAGTCTTCACATTTACACAACTACATGTACATACACATTTTAGTTAACTTTTTTTCCGATCTTTCCTTCCACAGTCCAATTCCTTGGAAACACTTCTTGCATTACGGCCGTTTTCTATTACTTTATACACTCGACACATTCTTTTAGAGTCAAACACTTTCGATTAGTCTTATTTCCAGCCATAATCAAAGTTTATCAAGAAAAATGGGTTGCAGGTCAAAACGTCCACAGGTTAACACGTCCTCAGGTCAAAACGTCCCCGTTTTGGTCAAAACGTCCCCACCAAAAGTCAAAACGTCCCCATCACCAGAATTATTGTTTTATATATATGTTAAAATAAAACTATTAAATGATTTATTTTTTATATTTCAGCAAATCATGTGATTACTTATGTGATTAGCATACTATACTCGATTGCCAAGGGAGACACAACAGGCCATGATCATGCAGACCAGGCTCTGTTCTTTTTTGTATTATATATGAAATAAACGATTTATTTACTTTGTTTGTTTGATCACACAGTTTGTAGCTTATAGATAAGTATGTATCATTCAATGAAAGTAGCCGATGTGTTTTATGTACGTAATTGGATGAAATTAAAGAAGTGTAAATTAGTTTGTCAAAGATTGAGAAACCTTCATCACTGTTGTATATTTGGATATATAGTTAATGAATATAAATACCTCGGTATATACTTCAGTAGAACCAGATCTTTTCAAAAATACTAAGTACAAATTGTTAATCAGGCTACATTAGAGCTATGTACAGTTTATTACGGAAAGCAAATCGCCTTCTTTAACTATAGACTTACAAATTGAAATCTTTGATAAACTATGAAACCAATATACTCTTTATGGAACTGAACTTTTGGACTATGTAAAGAACGATGTTTTTGAGAGAGTTCAACTTCGATTCGAAGATTTTTTTTAGCTAGTTTTGTAATGCATCCTTTCGTAATGATATTTGAGATAATAGGTCTTTACTATAATGTATACGTAATACAATAACACAACAGGCATATGCTATGTATTAAATGTGAAATTTAATTATTTTACAAAATGTACTACTAATGCAACATGTAGTGAAACATCAAGAAAGTTTGTTTTCTCAATTTTATTTTAAAGAACAGTGTTACGATGGACATAGGCCAATTACAGTGTTAATTTGACCTAGAGCACCACTTTTATTTATTATTATTTACTAAACTTATATAGCGCCCTCTTCATATACACGTTTAAAGGCCCTTTACAACCGATAACCTGATAGCTAACTACATACATGCGCTGATGACCGGGCGCAAAGCACGTGATTACGTTGCAGTATTCGAGGTAAACGATCAGCCTATCACAATTTTTTTAAGAGTATACATATTTCCTCTTTTGAAATGATACAAGATAAGGAAATGTAACACTATTATTATGATAGAGATTGTTATTCATTTCATTTCTTATATTTCTAAATAGTCCATCAAGAACGCCATCGTTGGACAGTGCGCCGTAGAGGGCATGGTTCTAGATTACGAGAGGGGGTTGTGGAAAGCGGCGAAGGATGTTTTCCCAGCCATCGAGCTCCGTGGCTGCAGCTTTCATTGGGGTCAGGCTTTTTGGAGGACCGTGCAGGTACATAACAATAAAAAAACATTGAATACGTTACTCATGATTAAAATGTTACAAAATCAAGAAAAAACATTCAGACATTTTTTTAGATAAACGAAAGGTAATGTTAGGATGTAAAATAAATTTCTCTCCTCCAGGGTGGCATCGTCGACTGAACATGAAGACGGGAGCGGCGCCACCCTTCTACGTCCTCCTCCAAATCCTACATCGCGAGGCCAAGGTTGTGGAAAGCAGATACATCTGGTATCAGAACTCAGTCTTCGGAGAATACAACAAAAATCAACTCGGTCGATGCAGTCGGGGCTGTTTAGTGCGTGGGACGCCTACACTGCCGGCGACATATCAACTTCAGGGCTCCTGAAGAAGGTTTCGGTCATATATGGTCATCGAGTTCTAAGAACAGAGGAGGTTGAGGATGAGTACTAACTGCTTATTTATTGTCTGCAATATGCTTGTGTTATTAATTTTGTTAATAGCGTATTATAGTCAATAATAGTACACATCTTATCATTATTGATATTATTATATTTCCTGTCAACAAATAGATAAAGTATTATTATATTCAATGTTAGTATACTTCTTATCATTATTGTTATTAATATATTGCCTATTATCAAATAAATAAAGTATAATTGTAGTCAATGTTAGTATACTTATTGTCATTATTGTTACAAGTATAATTCCTGACATCAGATAAATATTTGGGAAGTTCTTACTTCTTGATTTTAATTAATTATATATACATTGGAGTTGATGTGTAAATAAAAAAAAAATTGGGGACGTTTTTGGGGGCGTTTTGACCAGCTACTGGGGACGTTTTGACCAAAATGGGGACGTTTTGACCATAGGACCCTGTCTTGGACTGCAATTAGTAAGCGGTTAAAGAAATAGTGTTCAACAGCTCCGTCAACATTTCAGTGAAAACAAAAGTCCTTACGGAGAATCTCTTAGATGAGTATTAAATCAAATCCAAATTAATAAGTTTTGACTTATACGTTCATAATATACCGACTAGTGGCGTGTTTGTAGACAAAAAAGATGGAACAGCAGGTCCTTTGTTGGAAATTACGCATACAATATGAAGAAGAAGGAAGAAGGCGAATAGATCGGGTTCATGCACTTAATGAATTTTATTCATATCCTCTAAAAAAATGAGGTTTTTATTTACCATCAAGCTAGAGGGAGGTCACACTTACAGTGAGTCCACTTTTCGAAATAGCCAGTAATGCCGTTGGTGCGTAATCCGTCCTCATAGTTTTGTTACTCTGCACCAGTATAGTATTCGGAAATTATTTATCGCCATTTTTATTAAAAAAACAATGAGTGAAAAACATCTTAATAATTCTTTTTCTTAAAAAGTATCTAAAATACTTTCAAGCTTTAATCGTGACCTGCCAAGCTAGCGTGGCTCATGGTGAATCAATATGTTTTTCATTGAATTATTTTGCGTTAACTTTCTAGAGGTTTTAAGAGGTTTTCACCAAACAGAAGGACAAATGTAAAATTGATCCTTCATCTATCAAAGTAATTGTTTTGTTCAAATTGTTAGACCTAATGGATGCTACTTGTTTATGTCCACTCAATAAGAACAGAATGTGACGTGACTCGAAACCATCGTAATTTATCAAGTGTAAGGTTGTGGCTTGGTGACGAACCATGAAGCGCATAGGCGAGGATTGGCCATTGCTTTCAAATCAAAGTGATTGACCAGCATTGTATCACAAGGAAATTTCTTCCTGATGAAAAATGTCATCTTATTTACTGGACAAGGTGCTCCGCCTGTGGGATTTACTTTCTTCTCGAAACCCGAAGATTTCATATTGCCTCCCTGATGTTTTTTTATTTCTTTGTCTCCTGGTTGATTATGATACACTCTCCTTATACATCTTGTTTAACTCGATACTGTCCTTCCTTAGCTGGTTATCAAATTCCAACCCATGGCTTACGAAGTGAATGACAGTAAATACCAAGCATATTCTCAGAGGACAGAGTCTTGTCCTTTTAGATACTATGAAATGCTGTTTAGATCTTCTGAGGTCAGAATTTTCTTGTGTTATTTGGTCTTAACTTCCTTTCCTCAGTTCTGCTCTTGCATTTACCATCTAATGTTCGGTTGCTCCTGGGAGTAAGATTACAGGGAGAGGAAACCAAGCTAAACAGCATAAGTCAGTCTGAAAATGTTTGTTTATTTGAGTTTATCAAGGTCTGCCCGCGCCCATTGGCTGCATTATGGCTTGACCCCGCCGTGACGCCATCACGACTTAAATTGTGTTTTAATGCCATAAGTGACATGAGATAGAAGTGACAGCATTTCGCAGTCAATTTCAGACATTTGAAGACTTGAAGAAACAGAGTGAGATACAGGAGATCCGGGTGAGATATCCTAGCTCTTCGCGAAGAGACCACTTGATTCTTTAACGTGCTTGGTGTCAAGCACCGATACACGGGATACAACTTTCCTGGGTTGAACCAGTACTAAGTACACCACACTTCCAAGCACTACACTTCAAATGCCGAGCGCCAGGCAAGGGACCCAGATGTGGGAGCTACTTGTACCAACTTTAAACGTCTTTTGGTATGACGCGGCCCGGGATCGAACCCACGACCTCCCGCTCCATAAGCGGACACCGTAACCACGGAGACAGTCTGAAAATGCTGTCGTCGGTTGATTTTATCGCTGATAACAATGATTCGATCAATATCAGCGCGCTTTAAGATTTACAGGGATGCGGTGGGTGAAATATGCATGCCTTCACAAAAATGGTTATTACTTAAGTAATAAACTTAAGATTTTTACAATTTGTACACCGATAAAATCAAGTACCTTTCCTTTCGTATAAAATGCGCTCATAAAAAATGCGTGGCGTTAAACGGCGAGTTAAAAACAGGCGTTAAATGAAAGTCGGCAAACGTTGACCGCCAGTGCAGGTTTAATCAAAGCGCTGAAAGCGCTGCAAGACTGTCGGTGACGTAACTGAAGCAAGCAAACACTACCGCAAAGATCTTTCAAATGAAACGTGATCAAATGATTTCATACAAATGATGAACACTCTTTAAGGTAGATGAAGAAGGATAAATGTGATTATAATAAGCACAAATATATTGGCCCTACTTAATCATGTATCCAATGGCCTACAAGATTCTTAATTCAAATTTCCTAATTTTGATCCGCTTTAAATTAGTTAAATGCATAATTATTCATTATGTTAAATTTGCTTCAATTTATGACGTCGCTTATAACAGTTTCAGTAAGCAATTACATTCCTTCATTTCATTAGGGTCTGTTGAAGCCAATGTCTTTAAAATGCAAATACAATACATACTATACCCAAGATTCAAAGGACATAATAAAAATATAACTTTAAAATGATGCTCTTTCAAGCCTAAAAGTGCCTCCCAGAACTGCTATCAACAGAGTCCACATATCTACAAAATTTGTGCTCGAGTTACTTTCTTTGATATAAAAGTGAAAACAAATCTGCATGGTGCTGTGGCATCATATCATGAAAAAAACTAATATTTTTAAAATTTGTTTTCTAGTTTGTTTTTATTATAAAAGTGTTAATAAATCTGCATGGTGCTGAAGAAAAAAAAACTAATGTCTTAAATTTCAAACCTGCAGCATTAATTAGCGCCATGTTGTCAAGAATATCTGGACAATTGAATGAAATATGCAACGACCGAAATGACAGCTGGTTTTTCATTGACAAAAGATGCCTTTGAGGCAGTTTTAAGATTATGCTATTCAAAGTATGAGGGTAGTTGGTACCGTTTTCACTCATATTCAGATGACGGCTGATATTTGCTGATAAACATGTATCCTTAGCAGCAGGGAATAAGTAAATAACATAGTTTTAATGACCAATATTGGAGATGTGACCTTGACCTCCAAATCCAAAGGGGTCATCTGCTGGTCACCCCAAACCTAAATTTCAAGTTTGAAGGCCATGGGTGCAGACTTTGTCGAGTTGTCACACAGGCAAGCTTTTTGCGTTCAATGGTCTGTGACAAATCAATAGGGCTCACCTACTGATCAGGCCCAACCCCAAAGTCAAGTTGTTTAAGGGCCATGGGTGCAAGCTTTGTCCAGTCATTATTAGTACAACCTTTAAGCATTCAAGGTCACTGTGACCTTGACTTTTGACCCAATGACCCCTTAAATCAATAGGATCTTCTAATAGTCGGACTTAGCCTCCATGTTGAGTTTGGAGGCATAGGTGCAGGCATTGTCAACTTATCAGTCAGATGTATGGTTTGACACCTTCCTGTTCAAGGTCACTGTGACCTTTGACCATATTACCCCTAAAATCAAAAGGGGTCATCTACTGGTTAAACCAAACTTTCATGTCTAGTTTGACAATAGGTCTAGGAATTGTAGAGTTATCACCCGGAAAAGCTTTTGTCTACTGTCAGACAGACGGACGTAGCGGCCAACATGTGCAAAGCAACATACTCCTCTTCTTTGAAAGGGGCATAATAAATTGAAATTGATTAAATATTTTTGTTTATTATGTTAATTAACTTACACTACATACAACAAGTACCATTTTGATATTTTCGAATGCTCATTTGCGCATGTACATGGGTTTTGATCTGACTATGAACATGAAACTACATAGTGATGTTCCCTCCTATCAATTCTAAATTTAAATAACCATGAGAAAAAAAGAATGTTTTCACTGCACCATGAATAAATATGTCAAACAAAATAGATGTCAAGTTATTCAAGATTAATTTAACACTGTTCTTTTGATGATTTCCGTGCATTCCTGACTGCTGGTTTTTCCCATTTTCCCACACAGTTATTTCATATTGGCCTTACAAGGTCAGATCTTGAGTTGGGTCTTTATTGCTGGACACTATCTCTTTATCTCCACAGAAAACACACTGGTGCAAGTTTCACTGCAACAACTGCAAAAAAAGTTATATTATATTCTAACTGAACTCTGAATCAATATTCAATTATTTTTTATTGGATTTAGGAAATGTCTTTGTTTTAAAGGGTTCATATAAAATAATGCATTTTTTTCAATTTAATGCATTATCATGCAGGACTCTTTGACATTGATGGTTAAAACAAAGAAGGCATATGATTTGTGTACAGATTAAACATTATTAATTATAAATGTGTTCTTTAATTAATAGACAAGTGGCAACATTTTCCCCAGTTAAAAAAGCTTACATTTGTATATCTGCAGATTAATCATTTGCATTTCTTTTGCTTTGATCATTTAAGTCAAATGAGTTAGACATGATAATGCATTAAAATAAGAAATATTTTTTTGGGCATCAATCTATAGTGTGTGCCTTCAATCTAGAAATAAATTTCTTCTCAACAGATGCTAAATTATAAAAAAAATATATAAACCAAGATTTTGATTATGACATACCTGCATAGTTAGTGGTCTCCATAACTGCTCAGAAATGCTTCCTATGACAAACTAAGTGCTGGTGTATGGCTGGGTAATAATAGTGCTGCTCCAACCAATAGCGCAATTCTTCCTACAGGTGGACCAGCTCCTCAATATGGTTTCTGTCATGGCAGTGATAACAGTATGTAATAACATGCCCTTTTCTACTTTCCAGAGAATGAATCTTCCAATCTAAATTACAAATTTAAGAACAAATATATACATATGCACATGTAATGTTGTTAAAAACAAACCATTTAGATGCCACAAAACTATAAGATTTTAGGTGAAAATTGAGCCAAATCAAAACATTTAGTCATTTAAAGCTGCACTCTCACAGATTTACTGTTTTTACAACTTTTGTATTTTTTGTCTTGGAATGACCTATTTTTTGGCTAAAATATCTGCAAACCAGTGATATAAGACTACTGACAAAATATTAGATTGCAGACTTCCATATTTCAGGTCGAAAACAAAGGTTTTATGGCTTAAAGCGTTACTAACGGTTTAAGAAAAATGCATAAAACATTTTGAACTTAAATATAAACATTTTCTGACAAATTTATTGTCAGCAATCTTATATGAATGGTTAACATGCATTTTCACATAAATTGGCCCATTCCAAGACAAAAAATAAATAAAGTAGTCAAAACATTCAATCTGTAAGAGTGCTGCACTCTCAGTCACAGATTGAAGGTTTTGACAACTTCTTTTACTTTTTGGCTTGGAATAAGCTAATGAAAAGCAGTATGAAAACTGATGAAATAAGACTGCTGACAAAAGATAAGATCATGTTTTTTTTATATTTACATTTATAACTATTGGTTTTATAGTTAAAAGCATTACTAACGCTTTACTAATAATGAGATTTTTGGCGTCGAACATCATCTTTTGACCGTATTAAAATAAGAAAACAGCGTTCCAATATTTTCAGTTGTCTTTTTTGACTGAATTAATATAAGAAAGCAGGGATCTACTTTTTCCAGTTGTCTGTTATGTCCAGTGTTCAGAAATTCGCATAAAATAATTCATTACAAGACCAAGAAATAAAAAAGAGTTGGTAAAACAGACAATCTGTGAGAGTGCAGCTTAAACATATGGCTACACAACCAGTACATTCATCAGCTTTACTGATTCGAACCAGGCATATTTATATTGGTAGACTAGCATTTTACCATTCTGTGCTGGACAGTAAAGTTCTCATTTGAATTAGAATTCAAAATGTATATACCTTTGTTCTTTTTTTTAACAACTCTGCTTCAACTGAACTTCCTAAATGAATGAGAAGTTTCAAAAAAATAATTACAATATCTCAGTAAATACCTGCATTTATGTGTTTCTTGTGCAATCTGTCAGCTTTGGTAGGCTCAGGTTTCATTTTGTCCACCTCAATACTTGTAATCTTCTAGTCTGATGTACTGCCATCCAATTTTTAAGTCAGGTCAGGCAGCCATTTCAGCTATGTTCCAGTTGATTGTATCAGATGATGTTAACAATACTAGCCTTGTATCCAGGCACTTCTCAATCTGAAAGTTTACAAAAGAACATGGCCTGTAATATTTAATAAAAAAATAATTGTTAACTCCTGGATGATGGGTTCTGAAGTAAACCTTTGAGAAAAGATGCTACTTGTATGGTGCTTGAACCCACGACCATGTGAACATTTGCATGGAGATCTGTCAAACTGAGCTAACCGGGTAACATATTTTTAGGCAGCTCCCAGCTTGGCTCTACAATTGACAGGTGCATTATACATTATAGAGACAATAAATCAAACACTTGAAGCACTAGTCCAAATAATAGTAACTTAACTGATCTTTTTACAAATTTTGAAATGGCATATCCTTCACATACAATTTTTTTGTACCAAAAGTGGGTAGCTATTCCGATTGGGATTCCGGGTCAGATAATTATATATATCTAAAATATGAGTTATGTACGCAAAAAATAAAAGCTGACGAATTATTATGAGTTTGATGAGTGTTTTTCTTCATTTCATACTGTCGAAACATAATGATATAAACAGTTATACATGAAGATCACCTGCAAGGCTGCGGTGCATAGATTTACATAGATGTAAAATGGTTGTGTTTAAATGCATTAAATGCTTGTTTTGTGAAAAAAATCTTTGCACTTACATGGTAATAACTAAAATACGAATATAAATCTTTAATATCTATTTCAAACATATAATACTTATCAAACTACGATTTCAATATCTTTCAACCCCCACCCTGTTTTGCACAAACCCGATTAGACGTAAGGGATTTGAAGAATCCCATATAACACGTCTATTTTTTTAGACTATTGAAGCATAATTATATGTTCTTTTTTGGTGGTTGAGACGTTTCAGGTTAAACAATAATTAAAACTGCGAAATAATTTTAGTGAATAATCAACTCTGAATTGAAAGTAACATGAAGAAGTTGTAGTGAAGGATTTGCCATATATATATACATACATTTTTTTTTAATCGTAAAAAGAGTCCGTCAACGTACAAATATTTAGACTAAGAGATGTAGATCAGCTAGATGTACCTTCTAGTCCAAATAATTGTACGTTGACAGATTTATTTTTACGATTTTTGATACAGCAAATCTTTCACGTACAAATTGTTTTGTACGAAAAGTGGGTAGTTATTCCGATCGGGATTCCGGGTTAAAGCATATTGCATCTATAACATATCATAAAAACAAGAAATATTACCAGATAATGTTATTTTATATAAATTCCGTAACCAAAAAGTAATATCAAGCAAATAATTATGAGTTTGATGGTTTTTTCTTCATTTCATTCTGTCAAAACATAACAATATATACATGAAGGGCACCTGCAAGGCTGCAGTTCACAATTTTACAACAATCGGAACATTTCGGCCACCAATTGTAACAACTCGCCATCTTCGGTAAGCTTCGAGATAGTCAATCCCTGTTGGATACTGGCTGAGGTGTTCAGATTGTTTGGCCAAGGCCGAGTTGTTACGATTGTATTATCTCGAAGCTTGTCGGAGGTGGCCGAATTATTAGGATTGGGTCAAGTTGTTCCACTTGGCATAGTTGTTGTCTGTGTCAGTCAACTTTCATTTTAATGAAAAGGTAAATAATGTGTTTTAATGCATTAAATGCTTGTTTTTTGCAAAATAGCTTTGCACTTCCATGGTAAAATATGAATATAAATCTTTACTTTATTATCTATTTCAACCATAAAATACTTCACTTAATACAATTTCAATATTTTTCCAACACCCCCGCTTTTTGCACAAAACCGTTTAGACGTTAGGGATTGGAAGAATCCCGTATAACACGTCTATTATTACAGACAAATGTACATGTACCTTTGTGTCCGAAATTGATCACTTCCTGGCAGCTCATTTCTGGATTGTCTCCATCTAAAGTTAACATTTTTAGACGCATACATTGATGCCATTTTTGCTTCGATTGATGTTAAAGCAATAGCACTAAATACAGGTTGGTTATTTTGTAGAAGAACGTGTTCGAAGTAAAATTCAATTTCATTTCCGCATAATCGCCGCCATATTGTGTATGACTTTAAAAACTACACCCTATAGTCCAAAATAGCAATAGGCATAACGTTGACACACTGTGATAGGTATAATTCAAATAATTTACTCAAACAAATACATTAGTTCGATTGCTGCTGAAAAAAATCATTTGAAACATAAAAGCTATTTCACAAAATATTACATGACATGAACTCTTTAACCGCGTATGATTTATTTCTTAATAGCTTTCATTCATAAAATAAGTTTTTTGCCGGGGTTTGCCGGGTCAGTCTTGAATGCCGGGATATGTGTGACGTCACACGGGGTGCAAACATGTGGTGTAGCTTACTATTGGATGTAGGGTAAAATGACTTCGTATGTAAATGCTATACTTTCATTATTTTTCATTATTTTGTTAAATAAAACTCACCAAATTGCAACGGTACAACTATACTAAGAGTAACACGCAATGTTTGTCATAAAAAAGGCAATAACGCGTTTAATACACATAAGCAGGTACTTGACGCCCCACATTCACGTAAGTAGTTCTGTTGCTACGCAGGTGGTGTGTATTAATATATTCATGTTCAATATGTCGTGTCAGGCGACTAGTCGCGTTTCTGAAATACCGCTCTCTAAAGACTGTCGGATTGCAGCCGACAGTCTTAAGACCAGGAGAGGTCTAACAAAAATCATCATTCATTTAGTTTTAAACTTGAGATTTTAACAGTTTATACATCGATATAAAACGGAATAAATAACCTTTCTTTTGGCATAAAATGCACTAATGAAAAAAGATATTTGGCGTTGATACGGCGAGTTAAAAACGAGTTGTTAAATAAAAGTCGGCAATAGTTGACCGCTGTGTAGGTTTAAGAAACAGGAAAGGTGTTACAAAAATAGTCATTTATCTATAACTGTACATGAGAATTTTACAATTTATACACCAATACAAACCTGATTAAATTATCTTTCATTTGATGTGAAATGAACTTATTAAAACTATTTGGTGTTGATCCGGAGAGTTAAAAAACGAGTCGTTAAATGAAAGTCAGCAATATTTGACAGCCAGTGAAGGTTTTAAAAAACAGGAGATGTCTTACGAAAATCGTCATCAATTTTGAACATGAGATTTTACAATTCATACACCGATGTCAAGCTTATAATAGTACCTTTCATTTGATATAAAATGCGCTCAAGACAAAAACTATTTGAGGATGAAACGACATTTAAAATAAGTCCATGTGTATTACCCCTACCTTGAGCTTGGAAACATGCCTGAATGCATTAAAAGTTGTTGTTGTTGTTGTTGTTCAGTATGAAATAGAACGTAAACTTGTCTTTTAAACTGTGATGATAGAATAAACATAACACCTTAAGACGTAATTACGGTGTTTCATAAAAGTTGTTAAGAGCCATGCAAGAAAAAAAGACAGTCTAAGGGTAATTAGTATTCGAATCTTTTTAAAAAAATAGTCGGCACAAATCGGCTTAATGGCATGGCTTAATGGCATGGCTTCAAGGCTACATGGCAATTTAACATAATTACTCAAATTATAATAAATGAAACGTAAACAAACAAATACCATATTCCCATCACTTTAACAAAAATCAAACATCTTCATTTGTGAGAATGGCATATTCGAAAGAGGATTTTGTTAAATTTTCTCACTTGGATTTAGAAACTATACTTGGTGAGTTTACAGATTGTGGATATAACTTTTCAGATAGTGATTTTAAGGAAAATTATAAATCAAATAATCTCCGAAAACCTTGTGACAGTGACAAAAGTAATTCACGGAAACAAAATGTATGTGATGAATGTGGGAAAAGTTATGCGTCGGTGTCGGGAATTCGTGGGCACATTGAAAGGAAAACGTGGGAGCAGGGAATATTTTATTGTAAATGTCATACTCATTTGATTCACATGTACAATGTTATAACTAGCAATAGCAAATTCGACACTTATATACACACAACTATTTGATTGTTTAGTATTTCATTGCAGTTTCATTACAACGTTTGCGTATATTCCATATTCTCCATGACTCTCCCTCGTTCAGCACGTGCAAAATGTCTAGTTTAGTACAGTTTTGTTTTTTACGAATCCTTTTCAGTGTCGAATATAATTTACCTGTATAATTGACATTCTTGCTCGTATGTTACTAGCAGAATAATTTTGTACACGTAGTCGAAATATACTGAAGTTTCAGTTCCCAAGTGAACCAGGACTAAGTGAACCACTTGGTGAGACGAAGTGAAACATATATATGTTATATAAGGAATATTGTCTTAATGAAATATTATAAAAGAAACTAAGAGACTTATTCATAAAAGAGATAAACTCTATACAAAATTGAAAACAAATCGCACTGATTCAAACATTAGTAAAAAAACTCAAATCATTAAAGGCAACAATCAAAAGTAAAATAAAAACGTCTCATTTAACCTACATTGAAAACATCCTTGATATTGCTAATAATGAGCTGAAATGTTGAAAAACCAAGCAAGTTCTGCACCAAAAAGTTATACTCATTACTAAAATACTCTAAACAAGACTCTCAGTGTGTCATCGCTCAAAGATCCCGTTACAGATAGCTTGAAATCTGATAACACGGAAAAAGCAAACATTCTGAATAACCAATTTCAATCGGTATTTTCAAAAAACATCCCCTCTATCTCTAAAACAAGCTTGTTTGCAGAAATTGAGAACCCTTGCACCACAAAATTATTGCATTTACCCCCAGATGAGTGATATAACAATTCACAGAAATGGCATACTGAAACTTCTTGCCAATTTAAAACCCAACAAAGCTGCAGGGTCAGATCGTATAAGCCCTCTTGTCCTTAAAGAGTTGAAAAACGAGATTGCTGATATTATAACAGTCCTCTTTCAAAAGTCACTAACCACAAACTCTATCCCTGTTGCTTGGACGAAGGCAATTGTATGCCCACATTTTAAAAAGGGTGATTCCAGCAACCCAGCAAATTATCGACCTATCTCACTTACATGTATTTTATGTAAATCATTAGAACATAGTATTGCCTCAAATCTCTCTGCACATCTGACCGAACACAATATTCTCTATGACCTACAACATGGCTTTCGAGAAAAGCGCTCATGCGAAACTCAACTTATTGAGCTGACCGACGATCTTGTAAGAATCACTTCCTCTGATAATCAAACTGAATTCATTCTTTTGGACTTCAGCAAAGCTTTTGATAAGGTAAATCATCTCAAACTTCTATTCAAACTACAGGGTTATGGTGTTTGTCCACAAGTTCTCAAGTGGTCCGAGGCATTTCTCCTTCATAGAAGTCAGTCTTGGATGACGATCATTCTGAAGAAGTACCCGTAACATCTGGTGTACCTCAGGGCTCTGTACTGGGTCCCTTGTTTTTCTTGATTTACATAAATAACCTCCCTTCTAGTATCAAATCACAAGTTCGACTTTATTCAGATGATACTGCCGTTTACCTTACCATCAATTCTCCCTCTGACTGTGCTGTCCATCAAAATGATCTCAAACAACTAAAATTATGGGAAAATGATTGGGATATGGAGTTTAATCCCTCCAAGTGTCAAGTTTTGCACATAACAAAGAATAAGCATATCATCAGAAAACGATACATTCTCCATAGCCAGATCTTAGAGCCAGTCTCAAGTGCTAAATATCTTGGTGTTGACATATCAGCAGACCTCACCTGGAACACTCATATTTCGAGAATTACCACCAATGGAAATAATACGCTCAACTTCATTAAAAGAAATATAAAAACATAAACAGAAAATGTCAGGACTTTAGCTTACAAAACCCTTGTCCATCCACAGTTAGAATATGCAAGCACAATTTGGCACCCACACACAAAATCAAACACTAATAAAATTGAAATGGTTCAACGTCGGGCTATTCGTTGGGTTAAACATGACTTCTCTCCTCTCTCCAGTATTACAAACATGCAGGAAAGTCTTGGTTGGCGCTCACTTGAACAACGTAGACTAGATTCCCGACTTGTAATGTTTTACAACATATACCATCATCATGTTGTTATTACGTTGCCATCTTATATTCACACCAATAAGATTTACCAGACTAATGCACCCACTATGTTTCAGACAAATTCAAGTAAAAACAGACTATCACAAATTTTCATTCAATCCTTACTCGGTTGTACTTTGGAACAGTTTGCCAAATCATATTGTCACTATCCCCACCCCTGACACATTCAAGGTGGCTGTGGCAACCATTAAGCATTAGATAAGCGTGCAGTGTTTTTATCCTTTTACCAGTTCACCAATCACTTTTTATCATGTTACCTAAATTGTGTTTTATACCCTAGTTCTCATTTTTCTGATGTGATTTGCCTCATCAGTGTTTTATTTTTTTCACTAACAAGCCGGCGCGCACCGTTCATGTCAGTAACACTCGGAAGAGGAGTTGACATTAAACAGAGATAGATATATGATATATTATATTTCAGAGTTTATTTTCCTGGTTATAAATGATTTAATAGGTAATATGAATAAATTGTTAATCATATCAAAGTGTTTAATTATTAGAATTTTGTATTTTGATATAACAATATTTTGAAAAAAGAAAACAAAATACCTTTTTATTTAATCCTTATAATGAATATATTGTCAATACATCCTACTTGGTTGAATTTTATTCCATATACAAATGTATGTTCAAATAGTTCTCTGTTATTTACTCCTCAATTTTGTCCCAAAAACAAATAAGTCTGGGTGTAATTAATGGATAATTGTACTTTAATTTTAATTGGCCTTATTAATTGGTAATTACTGATTAAACAGCTCACTTACAGAAGCTTTTTTGCTACTGAGCTTGTTTCTGTAGCTTTTCGCATAAATATGACTCGAACATTCTTGAATTAGTATGAAAGCCTGTATATAAGTTGGCCATTTTATTAGTACATCAGTCAATATAGGCACACACCAGCCATGTCAGCTGAATACCCATGCATCGCAGGCAAAATCAATGTTTCAGGCAGAAGTCACGCTATACAGTGTGATGTTTGCGAAAGATGGCAACATCGCAAGTGCAATACTGGTGTCTCACATGCCCAGTATCGCAAATTGCAGAAGCTGGAAATACTTATAGAGTGGTCCTGTGAAGACTGCAAGATGACTGAGATGGACACTATTGTTGCTGCAGTTGTCGGCAGCTTAAGCACCATCTCCGACATAGCCGCCTACAACAAGGATACCATCATTGATGTTCCGGACGCCGCTACTGTCAACAAAAGCCACCACCAAGTCATCATGCCGCCCTACCATCCATCGCAGACAGCCTGATAGAAATTGAGACGGCTAGAATACCAGACACTTCCTTCAACGTTGGGGGGGGGGAGAAAGATACCAATCCAGCGCCCCCTTCGCGTGGAAGATGAAGAACTGGACGATCGTCCCCCTGGTTGAGATGTTGTTCTTGATGAGCCGTTGTCATACACTGTCACCAGAGCAGCTGAACGTTGAGTGGTTCATGCTGGTCTATGAAGCAGCTGCGTGGCAGGCCATCCGTGAGGTATTCCAGCGAGCGATCATCAGAGGATGCGTGCTTCACTGGACCTAGCGCATTTACCGTATGGTAGTGCGTCTGGGTCTCAGTACCACGTGCACCAGCGGGGGCGATACCCTCAGCTTCGTCAGGAAGCTACTGGCCTTCCCCTTCCTACCAACATGCGAGATGCCTTCGATGGTTTGAAGGCACTCGCCGCATATGCTGATAATGATGGGATAGACAGTCTGGTACGGTACGTGGAGCGCACGTGGGTCGGGGGAAGTGTGTGGAAACCTGAGAAATTGTCGGTCTTCAGAGAAACCATACGCACAAAAAACGACGTCGAGGGTTGGAACCGAGGACTGAACAGCAGAGCCAACGGTTGCAGCCTACCATTCTACGTTCTGGTTCCACTCCTGAGGACCGAAGCGGAGGACGTCAACGTCACAATCAGACTGGTGTCAGACAACCTTGTCACCAGAAACCAGAGACAGAAGTACAAGAACATACATAAGCGCCTCTTCGACATGCGGGACAAATATGAAGAAGACAACCTCACAACATCTCAACTTCTGAGGGAAGCCAGTCACCTGATTGGTATTGGTATCAGCATCAATCGAGAACCGCAGCGAGGACGATGAGTAGTGTGACAATAAGTTGACTATTTGTGTGGACGAACTGTGTATTGTGCTGTGTTAGAACAATATGTATTCTAGTATGTTCAGTTATACGTAATGTTTTGTAAAACTATTCTTAGCATTTTTATATTGTGCATTTTATTATGTTCTATTCCCATATAACATGTTGTGTGTTTGCATTATGAATTATGTATATATTCATTCCATGTACCATGTTCACGTGGTGATATGTATTGAATTTCATGTATGTTTCTATATTTTCACATGTTGTGTATTGCATTTTGAATTATGTATTACCATTTTTTATGCCCATATCATTACATGTTGTGTATTGCATTGTGTAGTATGTATTTGTGAAGTGGTTCTATTCGTCCTGCACCCACAGACAATACACAACGTGGGATTATGCTAATTTTTGGTCAAAAGTACAACACAAATGCGTAGTAAGGGCATCATTCTCATAAATCACCTATTGGTAGTTGTATAAACACATTGACATGATATATAAAATATGTATGTATATGCAGACCATATACATTGTACACGTATGAATAAAATGTGGCTATTTCATTTAAACATATAACCCCCAGAGGGAGGGCACTTCTCAATCATTCCACCCCCATACAGAGGAAAATTTACCATTTTGTGTTCCAAATTTGCAAAAAGACGACTACCCATGTACTATGAAAATAACTGCCCCCGGAGTTTATATGTTTTACAGGAATAGCGCTTACATAATGTGTTTTATTTAAATCTTGATATCACCTACTTTTGCTATATCTTAAAGCTGCACTCTCACAAAATGAACGTTTGACAACTTTTTTTTTATTTTGTTTGGAACGAGCCAATTAATGCAAGACTACTAACAAAAAGTTAGATTGCAGTTTGTTATATTTAAATTCAGAGAGTGATGTTTTATCAAATTTTCTTAAACCGTTAGTAAAGGTTTTTGCAATAAAACAATATTGGAATGGAAATATGAAATCTGTGATCTGAATTTTTGTCAGCAGTCTTTTATCACTGATTTGCTGATATTTACGCAAACAATTGCTCAATCAAGACAAAAAACTAAAAAAAATGTAAAAACAGTAAATCTGTGAGAGTGCAGCTTTATGATAAAATTGTGTTGGTGGAATAGAAATTAAACATAATATTCTTCATAATATTTAACACAACCTAATTGATTTACATGATATTTTTATCATATAAACAGATCATTGTTTTAAAGCACGAATAATCAATTTGGTACAATGTATTGATTATGAATCGTTTGCAACATAAGGGAATTTAGAACATACGCTGTGCTATCAATACTAGAAAAATGGTGATTTTGCTAAATCAATTATGGGGTTGGAACTGTTTGACTGCTGATACAATTGCTAAAATATTAATTATAGGATGTTTTTAATACTGAAATGTGAGATGTAACTGACACAAACATTACCGATCTTTATGGTAAGTTAACCTGGATGAATGAAAAAGTATCATAGAGATTCTGTTAAAAAAGCACAATATTTGCAATGATTCAGTACAGTAAACATATAATCCATCTATACTTTTATTTTATTCATTTACTGTTGACATGTCTGACAGTGATTTTCTGGTGCAATTACCTATCTTCTAAAGCCTGTTCCTCATTGCTAAAATGTCAGATTTTCCCCAAAATTGATATTATTTTTCCAATTTTATCAATGCAATTATGTTGTAGATAATAAAGCAATGAATTTCTTGAGAATAAGACAAACAAAATCTTGACAAGACAACACTGCAACACATGTATGCACAAAAAGGTGAAAACATGTATATTTACCATTATATTTGCTATTGTGTCCGATTTTATATTTTTTTAAATCTGAACGTTTTGCAGTTTGTAAAATCATTTCCAAAAAAACAAACCTTCATGCATACAAAAATCTTGTACAGCTAAAATTATTTCTTTAATGTTTTCTGGAGGTAAATAGAGATAGATCAGTGAAATAAAACACATGAACATGACAAATAATTAGGATAAGGATGAACACATGGAACCTGCTTTCATGTTTCTAGATGTAATGCTAAATATTCTACCAACAAAGGCAATATTGTGCACTGTGCACCAGATGATCAATTTGCAAGAAAAAAAGCAAATTGTCGAAAACTGACATAAACTTGGTATTAATGTGTACAATGCATTGAATCTTACTAACTGACGTACCACATAGTTTACCATTTATTTCAGTTTTGCAGTAATTTCGTTTTTTACCATTTAAAAGATTACTAGGTATCTTTACCTAGTAGAATTCATTCATTATGCGTGATTGGCTAGTCGATGTCATCACGTGATATTACCAAGTTAATTATGTCACCCGATTAGAGTAAGCCGTCGTAGCTCGGAAGTTACGATGCTGGACTGCAATTTTGGCGACACGGGTTCAAACCCAGTCTCCTACATATTTGTTTTTACATTTCGATACTTCTTTTTACAATTATGATTTCAAAGAGTAACACATTCTATTAAATAATTGTCCTGAGAATCGATGCAGAAAAAAAACTTTCTTGGTGCCAATCTAGTGTACAGTCCCTTTAAAGGCTTTAATTGTTCAAAAGAAAAACTCTTATATTATTTAAGAAGTTGGTGTTGCCGTTTATTAACATGCATATTTCATTCAGTCTTCAACTATCGCCAATCTCCAAAGGCAGCAACCCCACAAACACCTCTAACGTATAAAAGTTCAATGAGGTGTTTGAAGACACATTCATCAAGACATTACAGAAAGTGGCTGACAGTAAATACAGGAAACACATACAAGACTGGCTAAACTGCACACAGACACGTCCGAACGAGAAGCTATATCAACTCTAATTTAAAATGAGAATGATTCAGAGATAACATTCGTGAGAAAATTTGCCAATTGGACAAATGCAGTCAGCCGTGGTGGACTGAAAGTTCCGAGTGATATTTTTTTTTTTTTTATTTATTCGTGAATGTGAGGTGTGCGTGATAAAGAACACTGGTGAAAAAGAACCGAGTAAAGCAAGTTTTGTGGCGCTAAGGGAAGTCTTGCTTGATGACCCAATGGTGAAGCATTATTCGTAAAAAAACTTCTGAAAGGAAGGCTCGCCTCACATATAATTGAATGATGTATTGTAGTGTTTATAATCATGGCTTCTGGAGGCTTACAAAAAATCTTACTGTAGTGTTATATAAAAATGTATGTTCTAAATAATTGTACATGTGTGTTTTGTTTGAACCAATACCTGTTTTTAACTTGTATTTGCATGTTATTTGTTCACCTAAACATAGTACCTTTCCTTGAAAGTCCTTCATTTGACCAAGGTATGAAATAAGTATGATACAAACATATATTTAAAGTCTCTTTGTGTATAAATGTGCTTATTAATGGTAGACTAAACATTTTATAAACATATTTGTGTTTAATTCTATTGCTGTTTGATTTATCCATATTTTCTTCGTTCTGAAAAAAACACAACCAGTAATTTTCAGAAACAGATACAAATGTACGTCATTATCTCTGCTTAGCGTGTCCATGTGTTCCTTTTTTATGAAAAAAAACGAAATTAAATGTTTTCCTCTAGTTTAAAAATGGTAAATTATTAAATTGTAACCAAAATAAAAATGTAAAAATAATCGACTTGTGAGTGGTACAGTTAATAGGGCTCCTCGTAAATATTTAACATGTCCAGTCATGAAAAGAGATATATTACAACAAATATGATATTCAGTGAAGTTAACTGTTGAGCCAATTAGCTATTCACCCAGTTAGTTTAGTTGACTTGTGCAGACTTACAGTTCGGCCCCTTTATGCATTATTCTGAGGTAGTGCAAGCCGGCGTCGAGAATTTCCCCGAAATGGAGCTCTAGCTTGCCCATCTACAATTCTTATTTTCACCATAGAGCTGGTATTGTGACCAAGACTGGCACGGTGTATTCCAAAGTGTTGCTCAATGGCGTCTTGATTAAACCTTTCGGTCATGACAAATGGCATTCCATTGTTCAAGCAATACTCTACACAAGCCACTGCAGATATAGCTGTCAACTCAGGCCCATCTAATGTTTGGTAACTCAGCAGCATTTTATTAACTTGTGCTTTCGAAAAATATTTTCGACACTAACGCCACTCTTTAAAAATCAAGGAAATCATGTGTGAGATATTGTAGCCGATCATCCACTAAGGAGGTAAATACCTTCATATTGTCAGTCCGTTGTTTTCATTCTTACATTCAGACATTTAAAATAGGTGTTCATATGTCTAATACATTTAACAGTCTCACTAACGTGGTCACCACAATATTGTTCTAAGGCATGGGAAACTGTTGCTGATAAAACCTGAGTGGCATGTTTTAATTTCATGGCACCAGGTGCAGATATATTGATGTGCTCCTTAGACAATTTGGGACAAAGTCGGAACACTCCAGTGCAATGGTCATCATACAAATTAACAATTTGCATTCGTGATATGTCACATCAAATTTTCCACAGCTTCCTTATGGTTTTGTGGGAGTAGGAATTACTGAAGCAATTCCTAATTGTCTTAATCAGGTGGAGATGACCACTAATGAAGTATATCTGTTTTGAAACGGTAGCAAACATGTTTTCAGCTTGGTATATGGCCCCAACACTGGTTTTATGCAAACGAATGAACCTCCTTTTTTGAGATGCTCCATCACTTGTACTAAACAAACATTCCAAACCAACATCAACTTCCAAATTTCAAATGCTAGCCACATTATGCAATACAGCTGATCAGATGTAACACCATGTGTTGCGAAATGAGCTAAAGGAAATTTTATTTTCGTAGATATGCCCCTAACCATAAGCACCAGCTCCCACACAGCTTTCTGATGTTTTGTCTAAGGACAGAATGGCATTATTCGCTGCACCGAGGTCTAAAATAAGACCCGTGAATATAAAGTGTATTGGAAACAGTGTGCTATGTGTTGAGCGGTATAGAATAAAAATATTAACCTAATAGGGCATGATGATTTAGGAACTGGGCAGGCTCATCACAAGCTAATGAGTCCGACATAATTGTAGAGGGCATTTAACTGCCAAAAAGGTTTCTGTTATATGAAAAGATCAAAGCTGGAGATAGTTATGTGTAGTTGAAGGTTTTTGAATGTGTCCCGTTTCGGGGATCAAATATGGAGTGTGCAAGAGCAATATTGCTCAAGAAAAAAACTTTTTGTAAATGGAAAGGCAAACTGGATGCAAAATATATTGTAAGACTTACAACTCTAAGACAGAATTATAAGATTCGCTTTGTCGGAATTTTCCTTTCACAGTTGTTTATAGACCTTTAATATACATGTTAATCATATATACTGTTTCGCAGTCTGGTAATTTCCCCATATACTGGAAAATAAATATACAGAACCTTGATCAGCATTGGTATTTTCATATCCCTCTGTCACAAATCTCCCCGATAAGGATTTCCAGACTGTCCTTTATCAAAGACCCGGTGAAGCGGGATCGTTGTAGGCCCTGTCCGCCAAAACGAGCGGCAAGACGCCCACCAAGCTCCGCGCGGCACACACCACATTAGGTGCGGTTTATCCCCAATCCAATTTCTCCACCCTGCTCGGCCCTTTACAGAAGGCTCAAGAGCATCATCTGAGCATCTATCCCCGATTTTATAATTACGTATATTCAAAATATCTTCTTTGCTTAATTTTTAAAAGAATATGTAAATATTCGAGTCGCTGAAATCAGCTGTTCCTGTGTAATTCCCCGTTGGATTCGTCTCGGAAGTATTTATTGTAAAATATGATGTGTGTTCATTTTGTAATAGTACACTTTAATTATTTTTAATCTATATAAAGAGTAACCTATATTCAGTATTTCTGTCATCATTTTATGTGGTTCCTAGCTTTACCTGTCCATTAGTATTAGTTTCGTGTTTGCTCATGTTATAATGTCCCTTACATGTTCTTATGAAATTATAAGAAGATGCAAAATATATATTTGTTAATAACTTATTATTTTATATTCATTATAAGTATATTGTTTTGACCATGTTCACTTTTATGTATTTATAACACCTTATAAATATGCAATCTGAGAGTTGAGCCAGTGAAGGGTCCAGAACCCTTGTAAACACCAATTCTCTCCACAACGGACCAAAGAGATAGCTATCACATTGGTTCATTTGACTAATGTTACATATGATAAGGGAGGTTGCAGAGAAAAAAATGTAAAGGGTTATTATTTTAGTTGTCCCTTTTCCTAAAGACGAAAACACATACAGATTTCGCAAACGTCCGAACCTTAAGTCCGAAGAGCCCGGTAACAATTTCAATTTTAATCTGTATAAATATTGAATATTTGGATTGGACCTTCATAAGTTCAATTTTCTTTTTCATCATTGGAGAGATTTTTGCTGTGTTTATTGCGCACTACTGTTTGTATATTCCCAGTGTAAAAAATAGGACGTGTCGTTACTTTCATTTTTGTTTGCACAGTTTTGTCATCGTATTGATTTATATTTTCATTAAGATGGTTCGGTTGGGGTTAAATCATTCAATTTTATAGTGTTCATTACCAATTCAAATACCATTTTAGTTGGCACCGTCTTCACGGTGTCGAAGTGTCATTTATTTTTCCTTCCATTTTTCGTGACGTACGTTCTACTTTCGTTTTTGAGTATTTTCAGAAGAGCGCAAATAAAAAAAAAAATTTCGATCCGTCAGTTTAAATCTTTTCCAATTTTCTCAATATTTTCTCAAGTTTATAGGGTGGTGAGGTATTCAAAACGAACCATAAGAACACAAAAATATCACAATATGGCTAAATATATATATATATATATATATATATATATATATATATATATATATATATATATATATATATATTTAGCCATATTGTGATATTTTTGTGTTCTTATGGTTCGTTTTGAATACCTCACCACCAGGGTTTGTTTACAATAATGTATACATGCACATTTATTGATAATTATGGTTTGACAAAATTATTCATTTAAAATATTATGCTTTATTGTGTCATTTACATATTGCTAGATATTTAGTTAGTTTGGTCTGTATCAGAGAGTTTAAAAGTTTTAAGTTATTGATAGTGTTGTTTGAAATTTTGCTTTTTGCTAGTGTTAAAGCATTTATTAGTGATACGATCATACTCCTACACGTATCTTTAGTTTTGACAAAATATTGTGAAGTATTTTTACATTATTTTATCGCATCGTTTCTTGTTCCTACCGTTCCTTTTGTATATAAAATTCTGCACTTATATTTCAATATATTGCGTTATTATTTTAAACTGCTTCTATCTGACGTCCCTTGTGCTACAAATTTACACATGTAAATTTCTCAAAAAACCTGGGCAGTGTTGTATCGTAGCTAAACAGGTTTCAGGTGTTCCCGCCACTCATTGTTACGACCTTTATAAGAGTCATTTGTTAATTTAATATATAAAGTTAATAAAATAACCATAAACCAGTTTATTATCTGATATTAAAATTATACACGTTTTTAAAGTTCTGAAAAGATCTGAAGAAATATTGTCGATCTTACTTTGCTAACGAGTGATGCATAATTCGGCTAACTTTGCATCTGAGTTACCATCTACTTCGATTTGTTTGTCTTATCACAACCGAAGAGGAAAAAGATTACTCAAAACAAATCGACAAACATATACGGCTATAAATAAAAGTGTTGTACGATTGCACAAGACACCTATCGGATACTAACGCATACCAAATCAGTCCGCTACTGTTTAGGCATCTTATCTAGTAGGTCCTAGAACATTCAGCCCCTGGTGGTTACGACCTATCTTTGCCGATTCGTTGCCTTGGGTTATTTCGACGGCATCAGTCACAAATTTATGAAATTTGTTTATGTGCTTCTTCCCTACTAGTTTCCTTGGTTACAGCTCAGACTAAAGTGTCTTTGAACAATGAAAAAATGTCTATGCATTTCTGAAAAGCAAAATACCCCACTACCAACTGATGCTAAACTGGGTTAGAAACATTGAATGAATAGGTTTATGCTATAAACAATTTTGCAACGAAATGCAACGGTAAATGTTGCAATGCATTTACCGCCCGATTAGGTAATGCACTGGTGCATGTTGCACCACACTGTTGCATGTTGCAACAGATTTAGAACAATGATTTACAGAAAACCGTTTCTAGATATGACATAATTTCATGAACTTGAAAAAGTTATTTCAGTTCAATCGTCGCCATTGTTTTTATATTTATATACATGCGATAGATAATGTCTGCAGAAAAATATTGCAATTGTTCGCCCTTCGCGTGCTTCGGGTTTTATGAAAACTGACAAAATTGTACTTCTTTCGCTCGCTCCCTCCATTTTTTTATATATGGAGAACGTGATCTAAATCCCCTAATTAGATAGGTAAAGTCAATGCATATAAATTGAATGTTCTCGCCGTTAGCTTCATTATTGGTACCTACACGAATGAAAATAAAGCTTAATTTTAGCAAACTTATTCTAACGATTTGTCGTGCCAGCCTTGAACAAATTGTTCCGGGAAATGGATATACGTCTACTCCCTTAATCAGCGACAAATATTTGATAATGGAATCTTCAACATTAATGTCCCTACTCACTTATGAAAATTAAATACAAGAACATATCTAATGATATAAATGAAATTATAGATTCAAACATATAAAAGCAGCACATTTTTATTGACTAAGTCATATCTAGATCTCACAAGTCGATCTCACAAGTTTCAGTGTTTGAAATATAACTTTTTCTTTTCTTCATAAATAATGAAGATATGAATGCATCTGACCGTCAGTCCCCCGTAAGTTGAATAATAGTTGAATAATATCGGCCGGCAGTCCTAAACGAAAGGCTTGAGTAGCCAAACGTCGTGTAAATGAAGAAGAAACGTTTTCCGCATTCAACCAATTAACTTATTCTTGTTTTTAAATACACTTGAAAATTGACGATAAAATACTGGTTTCCCAGACAGCCAAAAAGCATATCATGCATATCAGGCATTTCTTGCGATTAGAATAAAGACAAATAATAATAAACACCAAAAGACCACATCACCTGGCTCTGACACATTAATCACATCAATTAAAAAAAATGACTCGTATGCTTCGCTCTCTTAACCATATGTATGTTACCTCTTGTTAAACCATTTCAATGACAATTTCAAAATAAAACTATTAACATGGTCTATGTTAGCACTTAACAAATTATGCATGGTCTTATTCTCACTTATGTAATTTCTGATGGATTCAACTGACTTAATCGTGGGACTCATTAATTTAGAGTATACTTGTGATGTTTGTGTGGAATCTAGTAAAATCTAGTAAAATTAAACAATTCAATTCAATTCAATTCAATATTTTATTGCCTCCAATAATGAAGATAGGAAAATACATATGTAATACTCGAAACACATACAAAGGGATTTGGTGAATAAACATGCATATATATATATATATATATATATATATATATATATATATATATATATATATATATATGATGAATTTAAATTATTATCAAATGGATAAATATGAACGAAATAATAAATATAAGCAAATATACAAGGTGATCAATATGTTAAATACCCTAGCGAAACGAAACAGAAGGTATTTGAATGAACACAGAAAAATCAAGTTAACAATAGAAATGGTTTTTCCCGCACTTTTTAAAATCAGGCCAAAAAAGACAAAAACCCACCGAAAATGTTGGTTCAAAGATCAACAAATTCCGTGAGCTTGCATTTTTCTTTTTTTCTTTTTTTACTTAAATTCATGTAAGATAATAAATTTAACAACTGTTTATTTACAAATGTTTCCTAAAACAGTGCCAAGTACAATCTTATTCTTCAGCATCATACAATCGTCTACGAGTTATAGCAATATTTAAAGCATTTTCACTTTCAATAGAGTCAAATCCAGATACATTAAAAGAATGCATTCTATAAGGTTTATTGTCATAATACATATCAATGAGTACATTATACAAAGAAATTTGACATTCAATATATTCATGATCAATTCTGTGCACATTTTAAATCTCTCCGGCCGGGAGATTTAATACATTCATGGTTTCTTTACCAGGATTTACAGTTGTGACAATATTATAATTAACATTATTATCATCCAAAGCATCCATCAGAACATTAAAATCAGTACTATTGTCCATGTCATATAAAGAGTACTCTGTAGCGTCCGTATCAGGAGGGTTGGAAGTTTTGTAGTCATCGATGACATCAGCAGCAAAATCAGAATACTCATAATCCCCCGGATCCAAGTAATGTATTCCATTATTCGCAATAGCCATATTAAAGATGATCGCTCAACGATTCCTAAATGGTGCCCAGTTGCTTCAACAGGAATCGGTTTAGCGCTTCTTTGTTGCTGTAGTCGTTGTTGCTCTGGTGGAGAACCTTAAGATCCTCCGCCGTCTTGTAGTTGTTTACTTTCCTGAACATTTTAATTTTCTTTTCAATTTGGATTTTCTTAAAGTTCGTCTTGTTCTCAAAAATCTTATCGAGTGCTTCTTTAGGTTTTCGCGGATCCATTGGTGAAGGTGGTGTATAACAACAAGTCATCTGACCAATTACCGCCTTGAGATGTGGTTTCCATTTCGTCATCTGACGCTTTTTCGGCGTCACGTCAATGTAATATTTGAAATGCAATCACAGTATACTTTTACAACAAGATGTTCTCCATAGTGTGTGTATATATTCAATTTGTTTATTTTTGATTGTTTGAGTATGTTACATTTAAATCACCATAAAGAACCA
Organism: Mya arenaria; assembly: GCF_026914265.1. Lineage (NCBI taxonomy): Eukaryota > Metazoa > Mollusca > Bivalvia > Myida > Myidae > Mya > Mya arenaria. Next base: position 56,843,482 of record NC_069131.1, read on the forward strand.
GCTATGTAAAATGCGTGTTTTAAGTGATTGTGTGGGTCAAACTTGCCGAAAGAGAAATGCAAGTAATTAAAAATGCTCAAATGGTAATTTTGTATTCAGTGTTATTTCAGGAATCTTTTTTTACAAGTAATAAAAGCTAAATGTACATGCTAATATTTAAAGCATTCACAGGATTCAATGCAAATATAAATTTGCTATGACCTGTTGACCACAAACAGTGCATTATGATAAAAACTCAAAACAAAAATATTATTAACATGATGTGATACCCAATGAGTTAATAATTAACACAGTTTATACATTTTAACTTCTTTCAGTGCTGGTGTGCTGAACAATTAAACCGCCAAACACAGTGTAGTTACAAAATTGTCCAACAGTTAACAATTCAAATTATACATTATTGATATCTTAATGTTTTCCTCTGTTTTTAATTTCAAGCTTAACGTCTTGTTATGGACTTGGACATACCAAGAAAATGCACCAAGCAACAAAGTAACAAGTTCTGCCCTTGGAGCTTGCTGGTTCATGTGCTGCAATGACAGCATAGTGAAAAATTTAACACTGGGATGTCCATCAGTTTCTTAATGTGACAGGTACCTGACCCACCAGTCAATATTGACGCCAGAAGGTTTTCCACTGGCCTGCAACTTTGAATGGTCTGCCTTTAAGCTGCATCTCCCTTTCCAGCTTTGAATTGCATAGTACAATATTTTGGCTAAAATTCCCCGGAATGTGTTCTGTCAAATCCAGGCTTTCCATATTCGGTGTGTTAGGCCAATCTCTGTATCGAAGAAGGACTGTTCCATTATCACCCTTCACAACAGAATGATGAGGTGTTGAGATTCCCTCAATCAGACCTCTGCAATATGCAACCTGACTCTTGTAGTCATAAATGTTGCCCATATGGGCAGACGAATGATAAGGGTCTTGTGAGTTTGCCATTTCATGGTGAAGTCTGTCAAGTGTTGGCAGGTCTTGGCGTCGGATGTAGCTGGCAACCCGACTAAATAGCTGGTCCACCTATTTATGCGTGTGCCCCACCATCAAACAGCTCTTCTTAATCTTAAAAAAACCCAAGTTCATTTACAACCACCTCTTGGTGGTACCTCCTAATTTTTATGTTTGTTCAAAAGTGCTAAGTTCTGAAAACAATTCTCTGGGCGAGCTTACATGTGGGGAGTTGGGGACTAAATGATGAGACGCAATACTGAAACTGCTTTCTGATCTTTCAAAAAAGGGTGTTTGTGTCATTGTAAGACAGGTGTTCACTTGTTGAACACATAAGTGAATATTTCACTTTCAAATACTCCTCTTATGAAATAGATCTTTTGGTGCTTATTCAGCGAATCATAATATACTCTTACACTAAAACAAACAATTATCCTCTATTGTTCTATTTGTATTCACTCTTTTGTTGAGATGGCACATTACTGCAGCTAATTGTTTATATCTGTTTTTTAAAAGATTGTACAATGGTCTTGTTGTAAAATGGTAAAACATTTTTAGTGGGAAATTTAACTTCTATAATGTACTGAAAAACTGAATGTGATGATTATGTATAAGCTTGATATTCGTTTCCCGTTTCGAAAACTTATTGAAAACCCTTCCTTTAGCCTTTGCAATATAAATCATAACATACAAGTATTATAAATAAATACAAAATATTCAATACTATACGCTCCCGAACACATTATAGTTCCATGACATAGCCATAAAATATTAGAGCGTTTTTAGGCGACGGGGCTTGTCATGCGTCTTTTTTCCTTGTATAAAGTCTAAAAGGCAAAAGAGGGTGGTTCCCTTAATACCTCCATCCATTCAGATTAGCTATTTTCTCAATCAGATTTGATTAAAATGCACTGTGTGACCTATTTGTACTACAGTAAGAGACAACCCGCTTGTTTGAATTTAGATAGGAAATGTGTTAGCTTACTCCCATTTTCTTCAATGCGGGATGATGTTGATGCAACTTTAAGGAGCACAATGCAGGTTAATGTCAATGCAATTTTCATTAAATACAGTTTTAGTGCATAATTATGTTTAACTCAGGGCTATTCCAGTAAAACATATACCCCAAAAGCGGAAGTTAATTATTTCCATAGTATATGGGTGTCTTTTTTCATTAATTTGGACCAAAAAATGGTAAATTTGCATCTTCTGTGGTGGGTGTATAATTTTAATAGGCTTCCCCCGGCGGTTATATGTTAAAATGGAATAGCCCTAAAAAAAGAAAAATTGTGTACATTAAAAATATTTAAAGATGATCAAATGATTATTTTATAATTCGTGTTGTTTCAGAAATGTTTTCTGACAAGAAATAAAAGCTAAATGTACATGCTTATATTCAAAGCATTCACAAGATTCAATGCAAGCATAAATTTGCTATGACCTGTTGAACACAAACAGTGCACTATAATAAAAACTTAAAACACAACTAATATTAACATGCTGTCATACCCTTATTGAAATGATGCGTTAATAATTAACAAAGTTTATACATCTTAACTTCTTTCTGTGCTGATGTGTTGTAAGTCTTGCATATTGTTTTTGAAAACAATTCAACCACCAAACAAAGTGTAATTACAAAAGTGTCCAATAGTTAACAATCCAAATCATACATTTATGATATTTTAAGCAACATTATTGAAATCTTGATGTTTTTCGTCTTTTTAATTTCAATTTTGATTTCTTGTTATTGGCTTGGGCATACCAAGAAGCTGCAGCAAGCAACATTGTCACAAGTTCTGCCCTTGGATCTTGCTGGTTCATATGCTGCAATGGCAGAGGTAATACTCTGGTTCCACCATTTTCTAATTGTGCCAGGTATCTGACCCACCAGTCAATATTGGCGCCTGAAGGTTTTCCACTGGCCTGCCAAACTTGAAGGTTTACCTTGAATAGCTGCATCTCTCTTACCAGCTTTGGATTGAATGGTACAATATTTTGGATAAAATTCTCTGGAATACGTTCTGTCAAATCCAAGCTTTCCATTTCCGGTGTGTTAGGAAAATCTTTGTATCGACTTTCCCACTATCCTTCTTTACAATAAAATGATGAGGTGTTGAGATTCTCTCAATCAGACCATTGCAATGTGCAATGTGACTCTTGAAATCATTAATGTTGCCCATATGGGCAGACGAGGGATAAGGGCCTTGTCAGTTTACCATTTCATGGTGCAGTCTGTGAAGTGTTGGCAGGTCTAGACGTCTGATGTGGCTGGCAACCCGGCTTAATAGCTGGTTCACCTCTTCATGGGTGTGTCCCACCATCAAGCAGCCCACCTTAATCTTAAAATAAACCCAAGTTCAAACATTGCCATTTTTCGGGCCTCTGTGACGGGCATGGTGAACACTCGGCTTGTATAAATTAAACGGTATGCTCAGTAGCGTAGACATTTCCATTTCACACTATTTACATATTTATTTAGCTGTTACGTCTACTTTCAAACACCAAATATTGGTGTGTAGGGGCGGGTCATTGGTTTTAAAGCTATATTTTACATCCTGACTACCACCGCCCTCCCCACACCATTCTGTGCATAAAATATACCTATGCTTATGCCTAGTTACACTTACAATACATATTTACACATAAAACATACAGTGCTAGGCATAATTGTGATGTTCAAGATGATTTATTGAAGAAAAATTTGGTTTTGGGTCTGTTATTTCCTTGCTAAAGTGAATTTCTGCATCCAACTTGAAGGTTCGTTGCCGAGCAATAGCCCTGGTTCGTTTACGCCTTGCCTGCGCAGTGGGTTCTTTCTTAGAGTTTTCTATTCTATTTGTTGCAGCATCTTGCCTAATAACTTTTGAACCCCTTGATATTTGGCATTTTAGTGCCACAGTTTTCATCAATACTGACCCTGCATAACCATGATTTAGTTTAAATATATGTCTATGTATGCGACCCGAACAGTTTCGCAAAAATGTAACTGATTTCGGGTGCACAGCCTGGTGCGATCTTTTAACAGCCTCAAACTTTTGAGTAGTCATTAATTTGGTATTTTCAAGATTATCTCTCCCTAGAACCATCTCGAGGCATTATGTCAATACTTGCTCATCTGTTTGAGTCATTTTAACCTTAACATTTTCTGGCATACAGTTCTTCACCTGCTTGAAGTTACCATTACAAACATAATTAAACTGTCTGCATTGTTTTCCACAGTAACCCTTAAAACACAAAACTATTGTTTCTGTTACCTTTGGCATGATCTTTTTAAGGGCAGTGATATTACCATTAGGTTTTTTATTTGCTGATTTCAGTTCAGCCAAACATCTAGATTTCACTGAAAGACCAAAGCGGCTTCTAAGATTGACTTTTGAACAACCACTCAACATGCCTTTTGTGAAAGGAGCCTTATTCATTTCTCTACGAAGTGAGTTTCCTAAGTGTCTCAAGTCTTTTAGGTGTCCTATTTTATGTTTTCGGCCTTTACATACACCAGCATATGACCTACTGTCCCCAGCACATGTAAAATTAGCAATTTTGACATAGAACTTGCCACAACCTCACTCCACTTTCCTTCACTACTAATCGCTTCGTCCGGTTTGAGATTTGAAGTGCAGTGCCCCTTGTGATTTGGACACTAAATTGTCTCCCCTTTGTTCCAAAGCTCTGAAGCTATCTTACACAGTTTGCTTCCTATTTAAACACCTAATATTTTCTTGTTTTTAGTATTATTTTCAAACATGATAGTTGTTACAATGGTTCCGCTTTGAAGAGGCATTGAGTCTGTTTTAAAAATTGGGTTATTGTTGCAACTATCGGTCTCAACATTTATCATTTGGGGTATTTCTTGTCCTATTATATAGTTGAATGAATCCACTGACTGTCTAATTTTACCCATGTCTATCTCATTTAAAGTCTCGATTGCCTAATTTACCATTGTAGCTTGCTTTTGCATATTTCTTATTGATGGCGCAGTTTCTTTGCACTATTTAGAATTCTACAGGCGCCTGTGTCCCTTATAGGAGTTGTCGCAATTTCTTTTTGAAAGCCTACATTTGGTTTTGTGGACTTCCTACTACGTTTACAGCTAGGAACCTCGTCATACAGTTGATAGTAAGATCTAAGAAAGTCACATTCATTACATTTCAGCCTTTCCTGCCAGCAGAGACCCCATTTTCTGGATGCGAATCCGTCTACGACCAGATTGCCCATGCCCATTTGATTGCATATGCTTTCGTATTTCAGTGTTGAACATCAGCGCAGTTTTTTGCTCGACTATTCGAAGAATAAGGAAAGCTATCCTAGTCACCCGAGCGTCGGCATCGGCGTCGGCGTAACCACTTCTGTTGAAGTTTTTGTAAGAGTTTGTGTACCACCTCAAATATTGACATATGGCTTTAAAACTTTGCACACTTGTTCAACATAATGCCCCACCCTGTACAGAGGAGGGGGTAACTGTATCAAGCATTTTGACAAAATTATGCCCCTTTTTCGACTTAGAATTTGCGTTAAAGTTTGCGTACCACCTCAAATATTTTCCATTCAATCTATGTAAATATCTCAGCACATCATGTATTGCATTGAAATCTAATCTAACAGTGATCCATGCATGTTTCGCCAAAACTTTTCAATTCATACACTGGAAAGCGGCTGAATAGTCTGTGACAGCTCTTGTTTGAGGGTGCCATAGCTTGTACGTACTGCTGTCTGGGTCATCCCCTTCGCATATACACCAACAGTAAGTTTCGGCAGAGCTCTGTTGTTCGCATTTCGGACGCAGTGGCTAAACGGGAGTGTTGGATCCATCGACATCCTTAAACGTAAGTATTTTGTTACTTTCATTTATGCGGTCACGATTGCGTTTGACCTAACATAACAATCTTTCTTTTCATTGTCTCTTAAGTATTGTCTTCTTTTACCCTATAAAGGGCTCTTTTGTCCTTTTTGAAAGCTCCAGTTTATTAATTTTGAAATTTTGCGTTTAATCGCCCCAATTTAAAAAAAATAATAATATGCGAAACCTGCCAAACAGCTCAATTTTGCTTTATTTACGTGTTTAACCTAACCTAGCGTTCCTGGCCATCTACAATCATTTCCCACACAGTTCAAGGCTTAGATATTCTACAGGAGATTTTCCTCTATTGTGCCAAAGATGTGGCTCATACAGGCTTTTTGATGTTTGATAGATCAAACATTTTTTTTAAAGTGTAAAACATTTCAATTATGCCTTGGAAAATGAAGATTTTGAATACAGTTTAAAAAAAATGCTTTTCAGACTTAAATAAAGTCTTAAAATCTAATAAAGTCATTAAAATTTAAAATTATATTGCTGATTAAGTTGCTATGTAGAGTCATACCCTAATACTAGAGTACACATAATATGGCTTGTTAAAGTGCCCCTACACCCATATTGGTGTCCTTAATAATGGTATATTTTCATTATTTTTCATAATTGGGGTCTATAAGTCCGGATTCTTGTAAAGAATAGATCAGAAAATAAGTAAATGACCTTAAAATGTTCAACTAAAAAACAGTTTGATTTATAGGAATGACGTCACCATTGCGTTATATGTACTTCCGTTGTGTGGAAAATTCTCAATGAAAAAATGTTCTTATGATTGATTCACATGTTTTCACATGCTCAATACACTGTTAATCAAAAATATCATTATTCCTGAAACTGTTATACCTTAAGTATCTATTACTGCTTGATTTATCATTAAGAGTAGAAATTAAAGAATAAACTGCTACCTTATAGTTGAAAAGTCATTTTGGGAGAACTGTTATTACGAACTGTGCAATTTTTAGAGTTTGTTTTTCAAGTGGAGAGATTCTTTTGAAAAACTTGACCCCTCTTTTTATTGGCTTAAAAGGTAATTTAAAAATGTACTTTAAGAATATATATGGTTATCATAGTCTGCATTCGCTCGAAATGCCGTTAAATGTTGTCTAAAATGTTTAATTTCACGTTGAATTATAGAGGAAATGACAATGGTGGTGTGTAACCTTTATAATCACCTCTTGGAGGTACCTCCTAAATTTCATTTTATTTCATAAATGCTTATTATAAGATTCAATGTTCTGGGCGAGCTAATATGGGGGACTAAATGATTAGACGCAATGATGTTACTGCTTTTTGATCTTTCTAAAAATAGTGCCATATTTTGCATATGATTAAAAGAAAAATGTTTGTGACAGTGAAAGATAGCATTGTTTTCACCATGTGAACACATGAGTGAATATTTTACTTTCAATTACACCTCTTATGAAATAGATCTTTCGGTGCTCATTCAGAGAATCGTATTATGCCCTTACACTTTAACAAACAATTATCCTCTATTGTTCTATTTGTATTCACTTTTTGTTGAGATGGCACATTACTGCAGCTAAGTATTTCTTTCTGATTTTGAAAAATTGTACAATGGTCTTGTTGTAAAATGGTTAAACATTCTTAGTGGGAAATTCAACTTCTATACAGTACTGAAAAACTGAATGTGATGATTATGTATAAGCTTGATAGCCATTCCCCGTTTCCAAAACGTATTGAAAACCCTTCCAGTAAAACTGTTTTTAAAGAATTTAGCCTTTGCAATATTAATCATAACATAACAAGTATTATAAATAAATACAAAATAGTCAATACTATACGCTCTAAATACAAAATAGTCAATACTATACGCTCTCGAACACAGTATAGTTCCATGACATAGCCATAAAATAATAGACGGATTTTAGGCAACGGGGCTTGTCATGTATTTCTTTCCTTGTATAAAGTATATAAGACAAAAGAGGGTGGTTCCCTTAAATACCTCCATCAATTCAGATTAGCTTTTTTCTCAATCCGATTTGTTTTAAGTGCACTCTGTACTCCTATTTGTACTACACAAAGAGACAATCCGCTTGTTTGAATTTTAAATAAGAAATGTGTTAGCTTACTCCCATTTTCTTCAATGCGGGTTGATGTTGATGCAACTTTAAGAGCACAATGCAGGTTAATGTCAATGCAATTTTCATTATATACAGTTTTAGTGCATAATTATGTTTAACTCAGGGCTATTCCAGTAAAACATATACCCCAAAAGCGGAAGTTAATTATTTCCTTAGTATATGGGTGTCTTTTTTCACTAATTTGGACCAAAAAATGGTAAATTTGCATCTTCTGTGGTGGGTGTATAATTTAAATAGGCTTCCCCCGGCGGTTATATGTTAAAATGGAATAGCCCTAATTAAGATCAGAAAAAAAACCGAAAAATTGTGTACATTAAAAATGTATATATGAACTGCATCAGCTATGTGCCTTTTGTAGTTAAATGTTTTCAGAACTTGCCGAAAAGGAAATGCAAGTAATTAAAGATGATCAAATGATTATTTTATATTACGTGTTGTTTCAGAAATCTTTTCTTACAAATAATAAAAGCTAAATGTACATGCTAATATTTAAAGCATTCACAAGATTCAATGCAAGAATAAATTTACCAAGACCTGTTGGACACAAACAGTACATTATAATAAACACTTAAAACAAAACTATTATTAACATGCTGTGATACCCTTATTGAAATGATGCGTAAATAATTAACAGTTTATACATTTTAACTTATTTCTGTGCTGATGAATTGTGTTGTATACAACTCTTGCATAGTAATTTGTTTTGAAAACAATCAAACCGCCAAACAAAGTGAAGTTACCAAAGTGTCAAACAGTTAACAATCGAAATCATACATTTATGATATTCTAAGCAACATTATTGAAATCTTGATGTTTTTCGTACTTTTTAATATCAAGCTTGACTTCTTGTTATGGGCTTGGACATACCCAGAAGCTGCACCGTTCTGCTTGCAGGTTCATGTGCTGCAATGGCAGTATAGTGACAAATGTTACACCTGGGGTCCAACAGTTTTTTATTGTGCCAGGTACCTGACCCACCAGTCTTAATTGGCGCCAGAACAAATTCCACTGGCCTGCAACTTTGGATGGTCTGCTTGAATAGCTGCATCTCCCTTTCCAGCTTTGGATTGCATGGTACAATAGTTTGGCTAAAATTCTCTGGAATGTGTTCTGTCAAATCCAGGCTTTCCATATCCGGTGTGTTAGGCCAATCTCTGTATCGAAGAAGAACTGTTCCATTATCACCCTTCACAACAGAATGATGAGGTGTCAGACCTCTGCAATGTGCTAGCTGACTCTTATGGGTAGACGACGAATGAGGGTCTTGTGAGTTTACCATTTCATGGTGAAGCCTGTCAAGTATTGGCAGATCTTGGCGTCTGATGTGGCTTTCAACCCGGCTAAATAGTTGGTCCACATCTTCATGGGTGTGCCCCACCATCAAAAAGCCTAATCTTAGAATAAATCCAAGTTGATTTAACAACCACCTCTTGGAGGTACCTCCTTATTTTCATGTTAGTTCAAAAATGTTAAGTTCTGAAAACAATTTTCTGGGCGAGCTAATATTTGGAGTGGGTGAACTAAATGATGAGATGCAAAACTGAAACTGCTTTCTGATCTTTCTAAAAATAGTGCCAATTTTTGCATATAATCAAAAGAAAAATGTTTGGGTCAGTGTAAGATAGCATTATTTTCACCATGTGAAACACTTAAGTGAATCTTTCACTTTCAATTACTCCTCTTATGAAATAGATCTTTTGGTGCTCATTCAGTGACTCATATTATGTTCTTACACTGAAACAAACAATAATCCTCTATTGTTCTGTTTCTGTTCACTTTTTGTTGAGATGGCACATTACTGCAGCAAAATATTTCTTTCTGTTTTTGAGAAATTGTACAATGGTCTTGTTGTAAAATGGTAAAACATTCTTATTGGGAAATTCAACATCAATACAGTACTGAACACTGAATGGGATGATTATGTATAAGCTTGATAGTCATTCCCCGTTTCGAAAACTTATTGAAACCCCTTCCAGTAAACTTGCTTTTAAAGAATTTATCCTTTGCAATATAACTCATAACATGAACATTTTATAAATAAATACAAAATATTCAATACTATACGATCTCGAACACAGTATAGTTCCATGACATAGCCATAAAATAATAGAGGGTTTTAGGCGACGGGGCGTGTCATGTCTTTCTTTCCTTGTATAAAGTCTATAAGACAAAAGAGGGTGGTCCCTTAAATACCTCCATCCATTCTCAATCAGATTTTATTTAAATGTACTCTGTACTCCTATTTGTACTACAGAAAGGGACAACCCGCTTGTTTGAATTTGTAAATAAGAAATGTGTTAGCTTACTCCCATTTTCTTCAATGCGGGTTGATGTTGATGCAACTTTAAGGAGCACAATGTCGATGGAATGTTCATTATATACAATGTTAGTGCATTATAATGTTTAACTCAGGGCTATTCCAGTAAAACATATACCCCAAAGGCGGAAGTTAATTTTTTCCTTAGTATATGGGTAAGTGTCTTTTTTCACTAATTTGGACCAAAAACTGATAAATTTGCATCTTCTGTGACGGATGTATAATTTAAATAGGCTTCCCCCGGCGGTTATATGTTAAAATGGAATAGCCCTAATTAAGATCAGAAAAAATATAATTGTGTACATTAAAAATATATATATGAACTGCATGAACTATGTGCCTTAAATAGTTAAATGTTTTCAGAACTTGCCGAAAAGGAAATGCAAGTAATTAAAGATACTCAAATGATTATTTTGTATTACGTGTTGTTTCAGAAATCTTTTCTTACAAGTAATAAAAGCTAAATGTACATGCTAATATTTAAGCATTCACAAGATTCAATGCAAGTATAAATTTGCTATGACCTGTTGGACACAAACAGTGCATTATAATAAAAACTTAAAACAAAACTATTATTAACATGCTGTGATACCCTTATTGAAATGATGCGTAAATAATTAACAGTTTATACATTTCAACTTATTTCTGTGCTGATGATGTGTTGTGTTGTAATTCTTGCATAGTAATTTGTTTTGAAAACAATCAAACCACCAAACAAAGTGAAGTTACCAAAGTGTCCAACAGTTAAGAACTGAAATTATACATTTAGGATATTCTAAGCAACATTATTGAAATCTTGATGTTTTTCGTGCTTTTTAATTTCAAGCTTGACTTCTTGTTATGGGCTTGGACATACCCAGAAGCTGCACCGTTCTGCTTGCAGGTTCATGTGCTGCAATGGCAGCATAGTGACAAATGTAACACTGGGATGTCCCAACAGTTTCTTATTGTGCCAGGTACCTGACCCACCAGTCAATATTGACGCAAGAAAGTTTTCCACTGGCCTGCAACTGTGGAAGGTCTGCCTTAATAGCTGCATCTCCATTTCCAGCTTTGGATTGCATAGTAAAATATTTTGGCTAAAATTCCCTGGAATGTGTTCTGTCAAATCCAGGCTTTCCATATCCGGTGTGTTAGGACAATCTTTGTATCGAAGAAGGACTGTTCCATTATCACCCTTTACAACAGAATGATGAGGTGTTGAGATTCCCTCAATCTGACCTCTGCAATGAATATGTTTTGACGAGTTTTATAATTATAAAATCAATTGACAGCTTTACGTATTTCAACGATATTTTTTATGTGTGTTTGTCATATATCATTTAATGGAGATTTAAGTTCTAGGTTACATTAAAAAGTCCAGATTCCACAACTCATTCTTTAAATAAATACCTATAGTTTTTAGCTCGACTATTCGAAGAATAGGTGGGCTATACTACTCGCCCCAGCGTCGGCGTCGGTGTCGGCGTCGGCGTCCGGTTAGTTTTAGGGCAAGTTGGGATTTTCGCATATAAGTCCAATACCTTACATTCAATTGACCTAATACTTCACGCAGTTGTTCAGGGCCATCACATGATGAGGTTAGATAACTCCATAGAATTCTTTACACAGATTATGGCCCCTGATTGACTATGGAACTTAGATTAAAGTTTTAGGGCAAGTTGGAATATTTATTAATAACTTCTATATCCTTTGTTCAATTGACTTAATACTTCACACAGTTGTTCAGGACCATCACACAATGAGGTTAAATAACTACATATGACCCTAAATACAAGTTATGGCCCCTGATTGACTTAGGTTAAAGTTTAAGGGCAGGTTAAAGTTTCAGGGCAAGTTGGGATTTTCACTTAAAACTCCCAATACCATTCATTCAATTGACTTAATACTTCACACAGATGTTCAGAGCCATCACATAATGAGGTTAGATAACTCCATATTATCTTTTATACAAATTATGGCCCCTGATTGACTATGGAACTTAGGTTAAAGTTTTAGGGCAGGTTGGGATATTGTTTAATAACTTCTATACCCTTCATTCAATTGACTTAATACTTCACACAATTGTTCAGGACCATCACACAATGAGGTTACATAACTCCATATCCTTTATACAAGTCATGGCCCCTGATTAACTTAGGTTAAAGTTTTAGGCAAGTAAAAGTTTCAAGGCAAGTTGGGATTTTAATAAAAAACTTATATACCGTTCATTAAATGCACTTAATGAAATTCAAAATTATTTACGACAATCTTACAACAAGAAACATAACTCCGTTTTAACCCTAAATACATATTATGGCCCTTTTTTAATTTTTTTAAATTTCTTTTGACAGGCACACTTTTAGCTCGACTATTCGAAGAATAAGGAAGACTATACTACTCGCCCCGGCATCGGCATCAGCATCTGGTTAAAGTTTTAGGGCAAGTTGCGATTTTAATAAGGAATATATATACCCTTCATTCAATGCACTTAATACTATGCCGAATCATTGACAACCAACTTTTCATCAAGGAACATAACTCCATTTTAACCCATCATAAAATTATGGCCCTTGAATGATTTTTTTTATTATTATTTTTCTTTTAATTTCTTTTGAAAGGCACATTTTTATATTCTTTAGCGCATTTTCATATTTAATGACCTGCGTCTCGGGCGGGCTGATGGGTGGCCAGCGTCAAAGATACCTTATGTATTGGATAATTTTAGCTTTGGGTTTTTTAGGTTTGACATAAAGAGACCAAACTTGGTAAATACGAAGAGACTATGAAGACCTTTTATTGGAATGCATTTGAGGCCCCTGATTACTTAAGTAAGGATCTACATATTGTAACCAAACTTGGTATATGTAAAGAGTTTATTGACACCTTTAATGATATTGTGTTTTGGGCCCCCGAGAGTTATGGTCACTGTTTACTTTTTCTTTTTTTTTCTTTTTTATTGCGTTTGACAGGCACATACATCATTATTGTATTCAATTCTAAGTGAAAGTGGCATCGGCGTCCGGTTTAACTTTTAGGGCAAGTTGGGGTTTTCACTAATTTCTTCAATACCCTTCATTTAAATCACTTAATACTTAATCACGCATAGTTGTTGAAAGCCATCACACAATTAGGTCACTTAACTCCATGTTATCCTAAATACAAATTATGGCCCTTGATTGACTTAAAAGGTTTGGATACAGTTTAAGGACAACTTGGGATTTTAACTTGGATCTCCAACACTGTTCATTCAATGGACTTCATCCTTCATTAACAGTTGAACGCCATCATACAATTAGAATTAGGTTACATCACTACATATTATCCTAACTTAACCAATTACAACTCTTGATTAATTTAGGAAAATGTTTGGAATGAACCATCAGTTATTGATTTTCACATACATTTTTGTACTGCTTGTACGGTTATCTACAATGTGTGTTTTCTTCAAAGATATCAAGACCGTGTGACCATTTTGATAACAAGAATGCAACTTTTGAAGGTGAGTACAGATTTCAATGTATACAATGTTCATACAATTTATTAAAAAGATCTGTGTAAATTATATACATTTAAATAAGATGTTTCTTTTTTGTAAAATATTCGGCTATGGCAGCTTGTAACAAAATTCTTCTGTTAACCAGTCATCAAACAGTCAGTTGAACTTTGTTATGTGTTGAAAGAGACTTGTGACACCTCTTGCCTCCAGAGTGACCAAAATTTTCAGTATTATAAAATTTGTAATACATTTCAAATAAAACATTTTCTGAACAGTATCAATTTCTATTTTCAGATCTGAAAACAACCAAAAAATGGTAAACAATAAAGTAGTCCAAACTGTAGCGGATATAGAATTACAGATTCTAGGTACAGTGTACAAACTCAAACAGCAAAAAAATATTGAGGAGGCTGCAACATCATTAGAAAGGATTGCCAGACGTATAAAGGGGGCAGCCTTAACTTTAAGGGCAAGAAGTGCGAAATGTGATGGGGAACAGGACAAAATGAAAAAGGAAATGGCCTCATGCCAAAAACAAAACATGAAGCTGAAAAATAACCTTGCCCGAGTAATGGATGAGAACGGATCTTTGAAAAAACAGCTGCAGCAACTTCAGGCCCAAATAGCGATCCAAGAGTCCTAGGACCTTTTCCAAAATATTGAGGAAGAAGCATTTGATGTTGAAGATGACAAGAATTTGAAAGATGATGACATAAATAACAACACGGTAACACAACTGTCCACCACAACAAACATGAATAAACTGATGAAGAACCACAAGCCAAAAAACAAAAAATCAATTTAATGAGACAAATTTAATATGTAAAAACAGTGATATTTTTTATATTTGTTAGATGAATTGTTATATTCTTACCATTAAAATATAGAAAATTATGTCAACAGTAACCGATACATAACATTCATTTCGAAACGAAATTATTTCTTTCATACTTTATACAAAAAATCCTGATTTCAGCATTGTCTGCTTAAAAAATGTTTTTTACTTCATGGTGGAACCTAGTAAATAAACATATGATATGTGTAATTATTTATAATGAAATGTATTTTGAAACAAACATGTGTACTTTGTTTAAATATTTATCAAGATTTTAAAAAGTATTATGTTCTGTCTCAACCAGTAGTTAACTATTGCTTGTATGTGTATTCAAAAATAAAAATTATTTCAGATTTCCTTACATGCAAGTACGTAAGTAAGTATATGTTTTAAAGGTGCATGATAACACATCGCCAAAATACATTTTTTACAATTCCATTCAATTTATTATGGAACCAGAAACATTCTAATCTAAATTGAATTGTGGTTTAAATGTATTTTGGGCCTACTTTCTAACCATTATTTCAGTCATTATAAAATGATTATTTAAGCACATAAGTTTAATATCTTTCAGGTACACTGAAAAAGTATGCAGTTTAATATTCATTTTTGGAGAAAGGGATTGAACCATTTTGATCTGACAGCATGTGCACCTTTGACAACAGTCAACATGAGACCGGACATACTGTTGTTATGTTTGCGATCAGTATCAACAGCAGTCTTTGTTGCAAAATTATACACTATGTTTGTTAATCTCTTCAATACATTTTAATATATAAACAATGAAGGACATTGTTAAAATTACTTGAAGGAATGTACTTAATATTTCATATTTTGTTTTTGACATTCAAATATTGTTTGTGTCCTAAAATGAATTTTTATTTTTATTATCATTATTATTATTATAATCATTTCATATACACTTTTAATATCATATTTTTTTTTCCTTTTTTCTCTGATGTTTTTGCACTGAATTAAAATTTAATGATCTTTATTATTACTGGATACTTCTTTTCCAAGAATTGCAGTTTTATCATGGACTTCTCCCTGTACTATCCATTGTATCATAATACTAATTTAATATTCTCTAACTTACAGGATCCACTTACTTCCTGTTGGGAAATAAAGGAGCGCATACTTATAACAGAAATATGAAATTTAGTTGTGAAAACTGCAAAACATCTTATGCTAAGAAATGTACGTTTGAAAAGCATGAATGCTTGTTTTGCAAATCATGTAGAAAAACAATTAACAAAAAGGACCACTTGAACAGGCATCAATGTGTCATTCAGCTTACTTGCAAGCAGTGCAATAAACATTACAAATCAGAAACAACATTGAAAAAGCATAAGTGTTCTTTCTGCGCAGTGTGCCAAACATTATCAAAAGAGAACTCTTCATGTTTGTAAAAAGTATTGTCCATGTGAAAAGGATACACCTTCAATTATGAATCATAAAAACATCAAAACTAAGGACAGTGACCCAACAAAAGACTTTTCTATTATGAAAACTGAGAAAGGCACACAAATATTTAAACCTGTAAATGCAGAATGGCAAAGGACACAATGTCGACAATTTTCACTGAATTTTACAATGCATACGCTTAAAGGAACTCTAAAACCACTCAGTCAGCCAGCTGTTAAGAAAATAAAAGGTGATGGAAATTGTTTTTTTCGTAGCATATCTTTTGAGGTTACCGGCTCTGAAACCTACTACAACAACTTCCGTGAGCAACTTGTTCAGCACATGAGAGACCATTCTACAGTACTACAAACTTTCTTACCAAAGAACATGAGTATGATTGAATATCTTTCAACTTCAAAAATGGGTCAAAACTCAACATGGGCTACTGAAGTTGAAATTTTTAGCATGGCCAATATGCTGAAAACAGATATTGTAGTGTATTCACCTCTAGCAGAAACAGATACATCAATGTGGCTTCTTTATTCTTGCACTTTTAATGACAGTAATATCACAGCTAACCCTGAACAGATATACTTGAATCACCCAA
Organism: Mya arenaria; assembly: GCF_026914265.1. Taxonomy (NCBI): domain Eukaryota; kingdom Metazoa; phylum Mollusca; class Bivalvia; order Myida; family Myidae; genus Mya; species Mya arenaria. The sequence continues at coordinate 56,860,022 of NC_069131.1, forward strand.
ATGGTAACCATTATGAGGTTGTAAATGATGTTGAAAAGGTCTTCAGTGATATCCCAGCACTTTTCAAAAGAATTGTGAGAATGAAATGTTGTGCAATGAAATACAGAGACAAATCATAGTTCATTGACTAAAAAGACATCATTCAGAAACCACATACACAATAAGATTGACTCCACAAACATCCAAAAGAAGGAGAGGAAAACTGAAACTCAAAGAAAGAGGGATAAAAGAAGCAATTATAAATACAGAGAAGCAGAAAATAAAAGAAAAAGAGAAAATTCGGAAGGCAGAAAAGTGGAGGCTCGAATCAAGAAAGAAAAAAGAAGTAATGAAGATTACAGAGAATTTGAAAATCAGAGAAAAAGGGACAATTCTAAAGGCAGAATAGTTGAAGCAAGCATCAAGAAAGAGAATCGAAGTAGTAAAGAATTCAGAGACGCAGAAAATCAGAGAAAAAATGACAATTCTAAAGGCAAAATAGTTAAAGCAAGCATCAAGAACGAGAATCGAAGGAGTGAAGAAATCAGAGACGCAGAAAATAAAAGAAAATGAGACAATTCAGAAAGTCGAAAAGTCGAAGGAAGAATCAAGAAAGAGAATCGAAGTAGTGAAGACTTCAGAGAGGCAGAAAGTAAAAGAAAAAGGGTCAATTCAGAAAGTCGAAAAGTCAAAGCTAGAATAAAGAAAGAGAATCGAAGTAGAGAAGAATTCAGAGACGCAGAAAATAAAAGAAAAAGGAAAAATTCAGAAATTGAAAAGTCAAAGCTAGAATAAAGAGAATCGAAGTTGTGAAGAATTAAGAGAGGCAGAAAATAAAAGAAAAAGGAAAAATTCAGAAAGTCGAAAAGTTGAAGCTCATATCAAGAAAGAGAAAAGAAGTAGTGAGGAATTCAGAGATGCAGAAAATAGGAAAAAGAGAGAAAATATTAAAGGCAGATACAACGAAAAGGAACATAAACAGTTGAAAAGAACTGATTCAACGTATAGGCTAAAGGAACATAAAAGGAAGGAAGCTAAACAAAAAATAAGGCAGAGAATATTGTGAGATCATTCCACGAACTTATTTGTTTGCACGTGTTGTGATCAGTTGTGGTACAGGGAAAGTGTACAATTGGCATCAGATGTACATATTCATGATAAAGATTTACATGACAAAATTATTACAGGTACAAACAAAGTTGACAACATAGAATGGATGTGTCATACATGTGCTTCATGTGTGAAACGGAAACTTGTTCCTCCTTTATCAAAAACCAATATCTCCTTCCCAGATAAACCACCATGCTTAGATCTAACCAATTTAGAAGAAAGGCTTTTTGCCCCAAGAATTCCTTTTATGATGCTGCATGAATTGCCAAGGGGAGGACAAATTAGTCTAACAGGAAATGTTGTCAATGTTCCTTCAGATGTTAACACTGTAATAACACACCTGCCACGTGTCAGTAATGAAAATGACTGTATACCTCTGAAATTAAAAAAGAAAGATTTCCAACAAGCATCATGTAACTTTCCAAAATATACGACCAGTCTAAGTGCAAAAAGCCATTGCTTATTTTGTGGCTAAAAGTGAATTGTACCAAGAAGAAGGGGTAACTATAGATGAAACCTGGCAATTGACAACTGTGGACAATTCAAATTCATTTGAAGAAAGTGACAGCTTAGAGAAAACTGATCAGGATGATTGGGATGAGCAAATTTTAGAAAACACTCCAGGTGGAACTATGGACACATTAATGCAGCCACAAGATTACCTTTCAGAAGACTCAGAAAATGTGTTGTTATTTGCCCCAGCTGAAGGTAATAGGCGTTTTCACAGATAAATTTGCAGAAGAATTATCTTTTCCTACCATCTTCTGTGGTCAAAAGAGGAAATTCAACACAAAAGTATATTACAGCAACATATGCAAATCTGAGCTTAGGTGAACAGATCGACGTGCTGCAGGTCACATACCAAACATATTCTTTAAATTAAAACAGCTTCAAATTCAGCATATTTCTGATAAATCAAATTTAGCTCTGAGGAAAACAAAACGCAATATTGAAAAAAGTGCAGGCGATTTAAAATCTGTTGAAAAATTAGCAGCTTTATGCAGACATGACAAAGGATACAAGATACTGGAATATTTATAAGGATCTCCACCTTATTGGGAGAAGACAAAAAAGATTTATTTGCCATGCTACGGGTAATTGGAATACCAACATGGTTCCTGTCATTTTCTTCAGCTAAAACGAGATGGATACATTTACTGAAAATCTTATCCCTGACTGTACATGGAAAAAATTTCACTACAGAAGAAATTTTAAACCTCACATTCTTTGAAAAGTCAGAGCTAATTCGCAAAGATCCAGTCACCTGTGCAAGACATTTTCAACATCAAGTGCAAAAGTTAATCTCCAACATTCTTCTGACATCATCCTCACCTATTGGAATTGTTGAATATTACTTTTACAAGGTAGAGTTTCAGATGAGGGGATCACCTCACATTCATATGTTGGTATGGGTCAAAGAAGCTCCGAAATTAGATGAATCTAGAGAAAATGAAGAAAAAGTTATAGACTTTATTGACAGTTACACTACATGTAAAAGAAACACATCTGTAGAGGATCTTGTACCACTACAGGAGCATAGTCATTCAAGAACTTGTAAAAAAAGGGAGAAAATATTTGCAGATTCAATTTTCCAATCCCACCAAAGCCAGAAACGTGCATTTTGGATCCTCTTGAAGACAACCTTCATGAAACAGACAGAGAACAGTGCATCAAACATTGGAAGAAAATAGCTAAGAAAATGAATGATTTAAAGACAGAGAAAACACTTTCAATGACTTTCCAAGAATTTTTAACCTCTCTAGATTTATCCAAAGAAGACTACATTCAGGCAGTTAGATCTTCGATAAGTAGGAAACAAGTCTTCCTTCAGAGAGATGTCCATGAAACACGACTCAACAGCTACAACAAGGTGCTTCTTCAGGCGTGGAGAGCAAATATTGATGTACAATATGTCCTCGATTTATATGCCTGTGCAGTGTATATTGTGACATACATCGCTAAAGCACAAAGAGGGGTGAGCAATCTATTATACAACGCAACACAAGAAGCTAGAAATGGAAACAATGATGTACGCCAGCAAGTGAAATCTATTGGCTATAAATTTCTAAATCATGTAGAAATATCAGCTCAAAAAGCAGTTTTCTTTATTTTGGAAATGCCATTGAAATACTCATCAAGAGATGTTGTTTTTATAAACACATCACCTCCAGAAGAATGAGTGATTTTATTGAAAACTTATAGTATCATACAAAGTCTTCCTGATGATCAAGGACATTGAAACCACCAGTATCATTAAGCGATATTCAGAAAGGCCAAAGTCTTTAGAAAAAGAGTGTTTAGCCGATTTTGCTTCAAAATTCAAAGTAGTCTATAAAAGGAAAAAAAAGTACCGGTTATGAGGATTCTGATACAGAAAAAGAAAATCTTGTTGATGTTGAATCAGGTGGCACATACAATCTGTCTGATGGGAACAGTTTGAAAAGAAGACAGCGGCAGGTCATTATCAGATAATGTCAGATACCATCAGTCAATGGACCAGGAAAATTATTTCCGTGAAATACTTCTCCATTTTCATCATTGGAGAAATGAAAATGTCATTATAGGACAAAGTCATTCTTTTACTGAACAATTTCTTGTGATTTCAAAGCAAACAGACATTGATAGTAAAATGAAATAGTATAGTCATAAGTTTGCTGCTTTAGATCATGCAATGGAAGATACTGAAGCAATATCATGTCAGTTGCTATCTGAAACAAACTTTTGCATAAACCAAGAAAGTCGAGCTACTGAAGAACAAGATGTAGCAGCTGGGCAAAAACACAGTGAGGAATATGAAGCGCTTGCTCCAACATCTGATGAATTCAGAAATTACTCTGGCATTGGCTCTGAAATTGCTTCAAAGTGTGAAATTATTCACAACTATATACCAGATGAAGATTACATGCAGTGTGCAAGAAGTCTGAACAGTGATCAAAGGAATTTGTTTCTGTATGTTTTGCACCATATTAAAACAACTGACAAACCATTGCATGCATCCTGACTGGTGGTGCCGGGGTTGGAAAAACTGTTGTAATCAAAGTTATTTATCAAGCTCTTATTAGATGGTACAACTCTACACCTGGCTCCAACCCTGATGATCCAAAAGTTCTTCTTGCCGCACCAACTGGAAAAGCAGCATACCTTATCAAAGGTAATACCCTGCAATCTTTGCTCAAGATCCCTGCTTACCAAGGATTTGCTTACAAGCCTCTAAACAGTGGCTCTCTCAACACATTGAGGAAAAGGTTATCAGAAGTAAAACTCATAATCATAGATGAAATTTCAATGGTGGGAAATGGTTTGTTTTCATTCATAAATCAACGTCTTCAGCAGATCACAGGATCAAAAACCATTTTTGGAGGGATTTCAATTTTGGCTGTTGGTGACTTTTTCAACATGAACCAGTTTTTGCTGGTTGGATCTTTCAGGATTTGTTCAATGATTATGGACCCTTGGCAGTAAATCTTTGGAAAGAAAACTTTAAGATCTTTGAACTTCAAGAAATTATGCGCCAGAAGGATTCAAAGACATTTGTTGAACTTTTGAACAGGTTGAGGAAAGCACAGCCTACAAAAGAAGATATCGACATCCTGAAGAAACGACAAATACCTACTGACCTTTGCCATCCGAATAACCCTGTCCTGTTGCCACAGATATATTTGAAGAACTCTGACGTCGATGTTCACAATGATGTGGTTTGTGATTCTCAAGGCCAAAAGCAGATTATCTCCAAATCAAAAGATGTTGTTCTTGGAGATATGACAGAAGTTGTCAAAGAAAGAATAATCCAGAAAATTCCATCAGACATCTCTAAAACAATGGGATTAGCTTCAAATGTAAGGACAGCTATAGGATTGAACAATGAATTATCCTGTAACGTAGATGTCGAAGATGGTTTAACAAATGGTGCGGTGTTTAAACTTAGGATGAAGGACACTTTGACAAATCAAAAAGCTTCAAGTACCTTTGGGCACGTTTTGAAGATGAACACATTGGACGAAAATGTAGAGAAACTAATCGATCCTTGTACAATATAAAAGTGAACAAACATTGGACTCCGATATTCAGAATAAAACGTCAGTTTCCAATCGACAGATACCAGTCAGCTTTGGTCATGAGATCACAGTTTCCTATAAGATGTGCAGCTGCTAAGACATGCCACCGTTGTCAAGGGGACACATTACAGACAGCAGTTGTGGATTTTGCTGGTAAAGGGTTTGCTCATGCACATTATGTGGCTCTTAGCAGAGTCACCAATTTAGAAAATTTGCATGTTCGAAATCTTAATGAACCAAAAATTAGAGTTGATAAGCGAGTGTTATCTGAGATGGACAGATTAAAAGAGACTTCAGTGTTACCAATTATTGACTATTGTCTATCACAGTTGCAGTCTTGTGTATTCTCACTACTGTATCAAAACGTCTGGTCTCTACGTAAACATTTCCAAGACATTTTGATCTCACCTGTTCACAACCTTTCACACATAAATATCTTCTCGGAAACAAAACTATCTGAAAAAGATAATTCTGGTGATTTCATTCACCCCGGATTTCAGTTCCATAGATATGATAGTAAGCATAGCTGCACATATGGAATGGCAGCCTTTACCAAACCAGAAGTGGATTTTTAGAAGCAAATTGTGAGTCTATTCAAGATGGAAAAGCTTACATTGAAGTTGTTAATCTTGAGGTGAAATCCAACATACCAGATTGTCCAGTTCTTTCCATTGCTGCAGTTTACGTATCTCCAAGAGTTTCAACACAACAGTTGCGGCATTTCATCAAGAATCTATACTAGGTGATTTCAATGTAAATGTAGCGGGTAATGAAAACTTAATTCTCCAATGTTAACAGAAACTACCACTGACTATCGGTCATTGTTAGATCACATTTACATCAGCAACAATATTAGGAACTACAAATGTTCAGTTTTCGAATCTTACTTCTCAGACCATAAAGCGATACACATTAGTCTGCATTAGCTGTAGACAATAAAATTGTCTTATAACATTCTATCATATCACGTTATAATAATGTAGTGAATACGTTAAAAGTGAAATGATAATATACTTTAACCTTGATCTTGTGCACAATTGATTTATTGTAGCATACTCTAGTTCTCAAGTGACACATTATATCATATAAAATGGTATATGATTTAATACTACTTATGTGCAATATAATGAAAAAAGTGCTGAAGTGAATAAATACTGTTGAAGTGAAATGATGTCACATGTTAAAGTGAAATGATGTCACATGTTATAGTGAAAGATGTCACATGTTAAAGTGAAATGATGTTACATGTTGTAGTGAATTGATGGCACATGTCATAGTGAAATATGTCACATGTTATAGTGAAATAATGTCTCATGTTAAAATAAAATTATGGCACATGTTATAGTAAAATAATGTCACATGTTTAAGTGAAATGATGTCACATGTTAAAGTGAAATTATGGCACATGTTATTGTGAAATGATGTCACATGTTCTAGTAAAATGATATCACATAACATATTAAAATGATGTCACATGTTTAAGTGAAATGATGTCACATGTTAAAGTGAAATTATGGCACATGTTATAGTGAAATGATGTCACATGTTAAAGTGAAATAATGACTCGTGTAATTGTGAAATGCTGTCACATGTTATAGTTAAATGATGACTTGTGTTATTGTGAAATAATGTCACATTTTATAGTAAAATGATGACACATGTTTTAGTAAAATGATGACTTGTGTTATTGTGAAATAATGTCACATGTTATAGTAAAATAATGTCACATGTGATAGTAAAATGATGTCACATGTTATAGTAAAATGATGACTCGTGTTATTATGAAATGATGGCACATGTTATAGAAAAATGATATCACATGTTAAAGTTAAATTATGTCACTTGTTAAAGTAGAATGATGTCACATGTTCTTGTGAAATGATGTCACATGAATAAATCTATTTTTTGAGAAACGACTCTACTTATTGAAAGCCTTCATTAGGTAATCATTCTCATGAAATTCTCTTATTTTTCTCATCTGTCATTCTTTTTCATTTCCTAGCTTATATCTTACAATCATGTTTAACCAATTATGCATTAAATTTTGTATCTTATACAAGGCTGCTGAGCGGAATAGTCACAGTCACTGTTTGACAATAATCTTAGTACATAAGTTACATATTACCTCACAATGATAAATGTAATTAACATATATACATATAACATCAATGCTGAATTATCTTCTCATAAAAAGCGGCGTATAGTCGAGCGCGCTGTCCTACGACAGCTCTTGTTTATGTAGTTCATACAGTTTTTGATAGTACTTTGAAAATGTAAAGCATTGGTACCCTATGAAACTATTTTCAAAGAAAAGTTGCAATATAGGGTCACAAGGACTGGATTAAATCCTTTCTTGCTGTAACAGTGCCGTTCATTTACAATTGAATTATAATTATGACATGATGAAGGCTTTTGCACAATATAACGAAGCATATTCTCTTCACTGTATTTATTTATTTTGAGAGATACATATTTTTTGGACAATGTATGGCTGACATGTTTATTCATTATAGTAAAAGGTAGTTAATTAGCACAATAATTATTTGTTGTGCCCATTGGGTACAAAAAAACAACAACTTCTTGCTGACATGACATAGATGCATTGGATATATTTGTGGCTTGAACACATTTGTTAAAGATAAAAGTGATTCTAACTTCATGAGAAATTCCAGTATCGTGCAGTTGAATAAAATGATGTTAATAGATATATTATGTTACTAAATAGATATATTATATTCCTAATATGTTAGTACATAATTTTTTTCACTCGGATACAATCTTCTTTACATCTATTTGCAGTGTTCTAGTACACCCATCTTCAAATTGAATCCAAAGCATTTTTACTGCAATTATAAAAAACACTATAATTAAGTGTTCAATCTGACACTAAAAACGAAAATTATCTATTTTATATGTTTTTGATCATTTTTTGAATAATGGTTTTGATATATGCCTTGTTTGCTTCGGCCTTTTTTCTTTACATACTTTGTTTAGAAAAGGTAAATCGATTAAATTTACCAGACAGCACTCCATTCTTTATACGTTGAATCCTGGAATGGTGTGTAAACTTAGCTGTGACCATTTCCCTTACTGAGAAAATTACATGCAAATATTTCTTTTGGATTAAATCGATGGAAGAATTTCTGGTTCCTCTTTCATTTCCAATGTTTTATGTATTCCTTCTCAATTTATTTGACATTATTACATCATGATAAGGTTGCAGTAGCATACAAATTTCGCCTTTTATCCATGTACGTGAAAAACTATGGTATCTTTTTTGCATTACATGTTTCAGTTCTATAGTTTATGAACATGTCTTTGCTTTTAATTACATGATTTCAAACATGTGCATGCTATATTTGCGTTGTTTATATGATCTCAGATATAAGCATGCGCAATTGACTTTTGACAATATCGTCTAAAATATATTGCATGCGTTTTTAATTACACGTGTACACACACGTGTATGCTATCATGACGCTTGATTAACTGGTTACAAACATATGTATGCAGCATTGACGATTACCTAACTGATCTCAAATACATACACGCAAAAATTGGCATTTGTCTACATGGTCTTAAGCACATGCTTGCAGTCTGTACACATCTGATCATCAAGTCAAAGGTCATGAAGGCGCATGCAGACTTGTCGTTTGACTGCCTGATCCTAAATACAAGCATACAGTATGGGCCAGCGACGTACTTATGTCAAACCCAAGCATTCATATGCAGCTCTACTAAAGACTAGTTCATGCTCTTGCATTATTGGATAAGATAAATTTGCAGTTGCATCAAATACTGAAAATGGGATAATATACAGAAATCTTAAATTGTGTGACAAATAAATTCAGAAAAGAAGGTTATACTGTATACACATTAAGGGCATATTAATTTCCAAACATTTCTTTGTTTCGGCATCGACTTATTTAAAGGATTAAAGATTTCAATGTTATGTATAATCTTTTCTTTTAAATTATGGCTGCTGAACAAAATTCCCGTTTACATACAGCATTATGATATAGTGGATCATAATTTAAAATGACACATGTGCACAGTGAAATGATTTATGGTTATACAAGTTTAAAAGCGTAATGTACTTGAAGAAGGTCCACATCCAGTTAAAACACACATCAAACACATTGTAAATATATGTTGTTTTTGCTAAACGACTCGTCTTCCGTAGACGTTACAGCCTTATGACAATACCTCTTGCAAACAGCTGACAGAACCTGCTTTTTCTCTTAGCATTAAGAGTGACTTTTAGATGACATATGAAGCTAACGATTTAACATTTAACTAAGATAATATTGCAAGCAATTTATTTTTATATTTGTTGAAATAAAAAATATGCTAAAGAAAGTTGAATATCATGAAGAGATTCACCACATATTATATGTGTAGAAGCTTTGATTTTAAATGATTGTTAATCTGACCCAAATGACAGATTGTCTAACAATCCGTCGGGTTACCACAATCTTACTATCATGTCACTTGAGTGTATCATTACAGCATGTACTCCCATGCACCTGTAACAGTTTATAATTCATGCCGTGATTACACTCTTGAATTATTTTTGCATATATTAAAAGGCATTTGGTTTTCATGATTATCAGTTTGTCAGATATATTACACTCCTAAATACTTTCTTGCTTATATTAGAAGGAATTTTGTTTGTGTGATACTAGTATTCAGTTTGTCAGGTAAACTCATGACATACCACGTACACCATATTGTGTTTTATTTCGAGGATACTTGAGACACGCATCTGTCCTGTCATTTGATAAAGAGACCAAATACCTGAGCTGCGATGTCGGAAATGTCCAATTTGAACACGATAAATCTAACATTATAGTACATTTAGGACACATTTATCATATTCTAAAGTTATTAATTTATCAGGCAAAATTCTTAAGATAAATGTTTACGACTAACAAGAGTTCATGAGAAAAAAATATTCCTTATTCAGTTTAAAACATAAACATAGATGTTGCAATGAGGACAGTGAATTTAGAGGTCTAATTATATTTAAAGCTTTTATTATGCAAGCTCACCTGAATATTATTTGTAGAGTAAGGTTTCTGGTCCAGACTTCAAACATAAGTAATGTTTACAATCATACTGACACTTTCATCTTGCTTTCTTGACTTTCTGGTTTTGTTTTCAATCGCAGGCATAATTTGTGAGATAAGATACGCAACCTGTTTTATGAATTTTTGATATTTATTAGAGCTATAAATATTGTATCGGATTTCTCTGCCCAATCCATAAGTTTATTATTATTTCTTCATATTGGGAGCGCTCAAAAAAGGCATTCTACTCAATTCAAACACAACACACTTTTAAATGTGTGAAACAGTCATCGCGTTGTAAAACATAATGTCTGCCCAGTTTTATGTCTGCCTTGTTACATATTTAATAAATGATATTAACATCTTAAACATATCTATTTGCCAGTTTGGCGTCATGCTATCAGTAACACGCTGCGTGAAAGTATATAGAAACACCCTAAGGCCCCAAGCATTACCAAAACCAAATCGAAAATTCAAATTTGTATCGGTTTAGCTTCCCATGTCGTCCTATCTATATAGTCCAACCTTTTCGGTTATTCGGTTTATAGTTATTTAAAAAAAAAATAAGAATAAAAAGTTAAATCAGTTTGTTGACCATAAATGTATATCCATTTACCATTCAGTGAGGCAAATCGAATTAAATGTTAGTCTGACTTGTGTTAGTTTTAAAAAAAAATATCAAAGTTATTCAATATGTAAATTGGGTAAAATGGACATACTTAGGCCCTTTGTTTCACATTCCTATCTTACATTTGTCATATTTTAAAATAATTTACCGGGGGTTTTCAAACCTAAAACTATACTGTCTTCATGACCTTGCTAGAAAACTATAATGATAAAAAGCTTCAACCTCTATTCTTCCTTGTTTGATAACTAATTTAAATTATATATTTTGAACGGGAATGTCAAAAATGACACTTTTATCCGCGTGTGGTATTATGATACCAATTTGAAGAAGAGGACCTGCGTATGATATGTTGATATAGACTTGAAGATTAGAGAAGTAAATATAACTTATTCGTTTTTATATCGTACGGGATTAAGCATCGAAATATCTTTGATATATGCGCAGTAAACTCCAAATTCTATTTATTTATGATTATTTGAGGCTTTGAATAAAGTTCACATCATTAACATGAGCAGATAAGTTAAATCACTGGATACAGGTGACAATTAAATTGTGAACTCTCTTTGGATTTAAGGAATAAGGCTAATAAACTCATATACTAATGTTTCAAATACATAACAAAAAGAAATTCATCTTTAAAGACTCAGTGGCATTTCAGGAATCACGTAATGACAGTTAAAGGAAATTGGGTCTATGATCTCTTTCATAAAGCTCTCATCTTATTTTTTATAAGGAGTAAATAAAAGTTTGATTAGTTTAAAAACTAGTACAGTCGGTAAGAAGCAATTCCGTTATATTTTGCACTAGATTAAAATGCAACCCAAAACATATATTGTATGGCTACTGTCCGGGTGATCTAAAAATGTATTAAACTGCCAATCAAAAGATAGCGTATCAGAACATGACCTTTAAAATCCCGGGCATCAAACTGCCACCCAAAGGCCTACGCTGGGGCGATCTGCAAAAACTGGAATGTTAAACTCACTATGTAAGTTGCTTTTTTTCAAAGAACGTTAGTAGCTATTAATATTTCTTCCATTCTTTTCGATTAAAAATGGAGTTTTATCTGTGAAAAAACAACAGTGAAAATATCAATTAGATATTTTCACTGCAAAATAAGGAGTGAAAATATCAACTTTCAGAACTACTTTTAAAATCCATTGTTGTTACATCCCCTTGATCAAAACAGAACACTTCACTTTGAACCACAAAAAGTTGGCAATTAAAATATTTAAAATTCAAAGAAGTGTCACATAAGTTTAAATAAAGATATATTAAGAAATTAACAACTTACCGTTTATTAGAAAATGGTTATATCGTTTATCAAACGTTTTTCTTGATTTTGAAGCTGAATGTTGGAACATTTGCTTTCATATCAAACAAATTACAGACGAAAACAACTGTTCGAACATAAATATAATGTTTTACCATCGTTCAAATGTACTTTAAACGGTTTGTCGTTGATATACGTAATAGGAACTTCCCGGAAAATTCACGCAACAATTAACAGATTTACTGATTTTTGTCAAGCAAAACAGTCTGGTCTCTGACAGTAAGTTGACTGAATATCCATGTATCATGAACCACACTTTAACACTAAGAAAAGTGTTTTACATCCAATGATTATCCGCAATGGTTTTGCTAACACAATCGACCTTTCAAATTTTCATTCAATAAAAGGCGGCGTAGTAATTTGATTATGTTTTCATGCCCCGCTTAAAATAAAAGTGTTTTTGTTATTTTTTTCGAACATAGATACACTTATTAAACTTCATTGATTACTCATAAAAAATTGCACAAAAAAGAGCGAAAAAAAAGAATATCAGAGAACTTTTTCTTTACAAACCGAAAATAGAAAATTGATTTTTGTATATAGTTTACGTGAGGGGCGTCCCACGGGTTACGACGTAAAAAATAATATTTTCAAAAAGGGAGATATAAAGAAAATAAATTAAAAAACAGAAATTTTGTTTATGCCGTATGTAATAATGGCAACTAAAAACAGTTGGGCATACTAAATATACTGAAACCGTTATTCTGTTCTTCCTTTTAAATGATTTTTGTATCAATAATAATTTTTGTATTTCTTATAATAACTTATACTTGAAGACATAAATACAGTAGATAGAAATGTATATTGGAATTTTAGTCGACTTTGTAAGATCACCAATTCACCCCAAATAGTCAAAGAAATGTTGACAACCGCCAGACTCAACCGCTGATAAAGGAGTTTCAATCAACGGACGAAAACACTAGACATTAAAGTGTACATTGTGAGCACTTGTACATTGTAAATAAAACTGTACAAACTAATGAACTGGGAACCTTTTCTTCTCAAAGTTACGACAATATTAACCTTGTTCGCTCTCCAACCTAACCCATTGTCTCCCATTCTTTATGAAACTCTGTTAGTGCTTATTGGCATTCCGTCCCAAATAACGTTCAGTTGTCAATATGATCATTTCAGCAGCAAACTGCATTATGTGTAACCTGCAAGTGAAACTGTTCTCATTTGTTTTACAATGCAAACTATTTTTTCCTGCCTTTATTCTGTATTATAATACAGCAATATTGTATCAATACAGTACAATACAAACTTCATGACAGGATTTTTGCAATAGCAAAATGCAATCTAATGCAATCTAATATTTCCTATCAAGCAACTGGTCCAGTGATGTTGGTTGTGCACCTTGCCTGATTTATAACTGGGGCACAAAATCACAAAAGTTAGCTCCGTGTTTATTTGTTTTGTTTATTTGTTTTAATATACAAACTATTTCCAGACACATATCAAAATACTTGATGATATGATTGAAACTTGAAACATATATAGGTGGTGATGTGAAATTGCTCATGTTCTTTTTTTCTCTTTTACTAAGCTCCCATTTCATGAGGTCACCAGTTTTCGAAGGCGCCGCTAGAATGTTAGTTTATATTTTTTTATAAACAAATCAAAACTTCCTTCTTTCTGAAACAGGTACGCCAATATTCGTAACAAAGTTTTGTTTATTGAGGAATGTATAGTAGTCGAAACACAGCCATGTCTGGGTTTGCAAAGCACAACGTCTACGTTCAAGACGTAATTGTTGTCAGAAGATTGTCATGGTGATTGAAATTTACATAAATTAAACCAGGGAAACCCGACAAGCATCGTTTCAAAACATTTCTTCAAGTACGCAGCTCTTGAACAAGACAATGTTAATAATTTAGAGCCGGGCGGCGTCAAACTCACCTATGAAACTGAATAACTTTAGTAAGGGTTAACATATCTTGACCAAACTTGGTCTATAGAAAGAGTTTGTAAGTACCTTTCTTCGGATTGCGTTTGGGGTCCCTAGGGTCAAGGTCACTGTTGCTAAATATACAAAACAATTGAAACTTAATAACTTTAGTAAGGGTTAACATATCTTGACCAAACTTGGTCAATAGGAAGAGTTTATGGATACCTTTCATGGAATTGTATTTAGGATCCCTAGGGTCAAGGTCAAGGTCACTGTTACTAAAAATAGAAAAAACGGTTGAAACTGAATGACTTTAGTAAGGGTTGACATATCTTGACTAAGCTTGATCTATAGGAAGAGTTTATGGAGACCTTTCATGGGATTGCATTTGGGGTCCCTAGGTCAAGGTCACTGTTACAAAAAATAGAAAAAACGGTTGAAACTAAATAACTTTAGTTAGGGTTGACATATCTTGACCAATCTTGGTCTAAAGGAAGAGTTTATGGATACTTTGGATGGGATTGCGTTTGAGGTCCCTAGGTTCAAGGTCACTGTTACTAAAAATAGAAAAATGGTTCAAACTGAATATCTTTAGTTAGGGTTGACATTTCTTGACCAAACTTGGTCTATAGGAAGAGTTTATGGATACGTTCATGGGATTGCCTTTTGCGGTCCCTATATTCAAGGTCAAGGTCACTGTTACTTAAAATAGAAAAACAGTTGAAACTGAATAATTTTAGTCAGGGTCTACATATCTTGAACAAACCAGGTATAAAGGAAGAGTTTATGGATACCTTTCATGGGATTGCGTTTAGGATCCCTAGGGTCAAGGTCAAGGTCACTGTTACTGAAAATAGAAAAATGGTTGAAACTGAATGACTTAAGTTAGGGTTGACATATCCTGACACAACTTGGTATAAAGAAAGAGTTTATGAATACGTTTCAATGGATTGCATTTGGGGTCCCTAGGTTCAAGGTCACTGTTACTTAAAATAGTAAAACAGATACAGGCTGAAGTTCTTCTGTCAATCGTTAAAAACCTGGTTTCGTCGCATTGCGGCGTTTCTTGTTACTATATGGTTTACTGTAGATCAACCCACAACACACAATTTAATCATATAAAAACGCAAGATTGACCAATTCAGTGTCTCACGATATTGAGTAGAGATACATGACCCTAAAGTCAATACGGAATAAGGCTACAAACAACCAATTTACACAGTTCCACAGGCAAAGAATTGTTTCCGATATATACACTGGAAACTATCATTATTTGCAATACATTACACTGTGCCACCAAAACACTCGTATAGTACTTTGGCGTATACGAAATCGAAATATGAGTTCATTACCATAACGTGTGCCGTGGATTTGTTCATGAGTTGTTAAACCCGTGAAACAATGACTTGTCAGAATACCACGGAGAACTTCGTTGACTACAAAAAGTGTAGGTGCTTGAGTCAATCCCCGTAGATTTGGGTGTATCAATAACCTCTACGCTGGTTGAATGGCCAACGATTTTTGAGGAATTTACAATTTGGAGAATGTTTTTAGTGCTCTTCCCAAGGATTATCGTTTTTTACCCACTTTGACATTTGTATGTTGCATGAGAAACAGATGACTTTATCACTATATCCAATATAATAAAATCCTGCCTTGCCTAACGGGTGTTTATCTGGAATTATTTGTGTAGACCAACCGTTGAATGTTGATAACCGGTCGCTATAAAACTTGAAAGATTTTAGAGTTGTATGGTTAGTTATGTCCATGGGTTCACTGTCCATCGAGGAAAGATTTAAGCAGGAGAACACTTTGTTTCAGGTCACAGAGAGTTTCAAACTGTTCTGTACTAAGTTTGATTTGTAAGCTCCCCTTTTTCAATAAAATGTAGTTCGGAGTTTCTGTCGTCTTTACAACCAAAGAAAGTTTTTCGTCCACTGAACAACAGATGTGTTGTAAAACGGGTGACCACTGCACAGTCGTAAAACCCTTTTCTTTGAAGTAAGTTAATAGCGTGTCTTCTGTAAACTCAAACTGAGCTTTTGCCATCCTGTGGAAAAGCTACTAAGATTAAAGCCTTATATACACCATGAAAGACATACTCACCATTGACCAACCTTGACCTCAGGTGAAGAGATGGTCTTGAACCAAGGACATGCGCAATCGTGACCTAAATTTAATGACCTGAAGCTAAATAATGACGTCAGGGATGACCCACTGGCCTGGTGACCGAAATACGATGACCATGACCCGGATTTGGGACTGGAACCTCCAGCACCTCCTCCACGAAGCCTCATTTGCTACTACTTGCATGTTTTAATAACGAAATAAAGTGTTGCAAGTCATAAAAAGTGTTAAAGCTAAAATACCAAAAGCCGGAACCCCTTCAGCAAATGTTGATATTTGCTCAAATTTTGTCTTACTAACGGTTTTCATTGTTAGTTGATAGACATTATCATGTGATGTTATCAATGTATTATAAACTCGTCAAAATATCCATCACTTACGTTTAAGTTTTGGTGCCCTAGTGGTAAAGATGTCCAGTTATTTTACTTTTTCTTGACATTACCGGCGTGGGTTCGCACCCCACTTAAACCAAAATACCCTTTTCAAACCAGAATTGCATTTTTGCTGCAATTCCGATTTTATAGGGTAAGAAAACGATAAATATTTTTTTTCAGATTTATAACCGGAAAAACTAATTTTTAGTCTAAAAACATGAGCAAGACCCTATAGCATGATAATATCTAATAAATAATATCAAAATTACTGTGGCGTGCTTCGCATGAGTCCTATTTCCCCGATTTCAACAAATATCAAAAATGGAAATATAAATAACTAAACGGCGATGCATTCATAAGCTATAAAAGAATCAACTTGATGCTGTATCACACCTCGTATTGAATCCCCTTGTCTTAATTTTGATGACAATTTTATCATTGTTGGAGAAATTTGTTCGCTCACAACACAACATTAAAATAAATCATAATCTGACTCAATAAAACTTGAGCGAGTCTCAAAAACCAGTTGATGAAATAAATATATTTGCCTTATCGCAATCACCATTTAAAAGTATATGCTTCATATATTAAAAACTATTCAATCTCGCATTGTTGTCAATTTATTTTAAATTATTTAATATTTCATCATTAGTTAGTTATTTTCAAGATGACGTCTTCCATCAAACTAAACTTTTCCTATTGGCTTTAACATGGCGGCAAGTGAAGATTATGCAAAATGGTTAGAACGAAAAGAAAATAGTAACTGGCTGAAAGTCTCGGTTGGATTGAACATTACCAAACGTGGACTTGCTCCATTCGTAGAAAATACCATAGAAACATGGAAAAACGACCTAGTACAACGAGGAAGCAACTGTTCCGCGTGTTCTACTGTAGAAATTGTACCATGTGACCCGAAAAATAAAAATTGTGATCGTGGATTGTGCAGATGGCATAAATTTGTTACATTTCGTCCGTGCCCGAACCAGGTTTGCGATGGAATCAGACAGGCAATTGGAGATAAGCATAGATTTCAGCGTCCATCGTGGCGAAATACAAACGCTCGTGGTTGGTGCTCAAATGCATGGGAGGTGGCTAAAGCATTTATGCCACCAGATGGATATGACACGATTAGCACATCTGATGAAACAGATCTGAACGGCGTTGTCAGCGTTCTTATCAACTGTCTGCTTTTTAAGACCTATATCCCCGACCTAGCAAACACAGTCAACGTTGCTACCAAGGTAAAATAATATTATTCGGTAATCCTTTGATATCAGTATCCTATTTTGTATCTATTTTTATTCAATCAAGCTCTAAGGAACTAGATGTAAACACATACAGGTTTAAACATATTTTATTGCAAGAAATAACATTTACACAAATATGATGATGATGATGATGATGATGATGATGATGATGATGATGATGATGATGATGATGATGATGATGATGATGATTACAACAAAGAAACAGAAACAAAACAATGCAACATCGCTTGCGTTCATATAAAATGGACATGCAAAGGGATTGGGTCACGAGTCTTTCCAACATCAGTTACGGCCGTTTCCCACAAATAGGTTCGAGACATTGGACGGAAGATAAGCCGTGCATCCAAACTTGAAGTTACCGACTATGAGCTTAAGGAATGGTTTGGAGACATGCGAGCTTTGTTCAGTGTACCACAGCACCTTGAAGCGAGTTATTATGCACAGAATACACTAGACCAATTAAACAAGGTACTATTGCACGCATTGGTGCCCATTCTCGTTCCTTTTCTACAGAGACTTGAGTTTGTACTCTTGTACTGCAATAAGAGACATTGTTTCATATGATTAATGATTTTATTTTGGAGCAATCATGTTACATTTTCAATTAATTTACTACATTCTATAAACTTTGCCGTGAAATATATAGATTTGGATAGTAGTATTGCTTTATTGGATTTTGATTGCAGTATTGCTTTGCCAAAGTGAATTAATGTTACTGTGCCCCCAAAAAATGAAAACAAGACACTAAAATGACGTCACGATCTTATGTATCTATTGATTTTGAAATTCACGCCAATTCAATTAATACATTTCTTACATATAAGCATAAAGTAACATATTATTTGTCTTAACTTCCTAAAACTATGAACATTTAAATAACATAATAATATCACTTGCTGTATACACTTTATGGAATACATTTAAACTTACACCACCATTTAACTTATATCAAATACGTTATTTTGCAGTTGGAGCTAGAGCAGTTGCATATCGAGAGGACGGAAGTCCTCGCTGCCATCAAACATGAAGTAACTTCATTTGATCGACTTAAATCTCCCATTGACACAGAAACACTGGCTGATAGAATGAGCATTCGTCAAGATATTAAACAGGACAATCCAGCACAGTTTGAGGTACATAAACGTGAATTTGAGGATTTTGACGATGAGAAGAAGGTTGAGTTTACACAGCACGTGATTGACGCTGACGAGAAGAACTACAACGAGTTTAAAGAAGGTAAGTTTCTTTTTTCGTTGTCCTGCTTTTACCTCTTCATTCTGATACACAAAATAAGATATACCAAGGTCCTGATATCACACCATTGGTTGTAATTTAATTGTATATAAGGTTAGAAAATAGAAAGTTGATATCCAAAAACTGAATTCACAACACGCAAATACATTGAAGTCAAACATGGATAAGAATATTGATGCTGACGAGCAGAGCTTAATGTTTAAGGAAGATGTGTTTTTTAACATTAGCAAGAACAAAAAATAGGCAGGACATTGCAGCACCAATTTAAGTACATAGACGTGATATTAGCGATGTGGTCGATGCGAAGAAGGTATAGTTAATACAGCATGCGAACAAATTGATGTCGATATTCAATAAAAACGTTTTACTTTAACCAGCAGTGCTTTAAAATGTTTAAGAAAGGTACGTTTCTTTTTGCAGTTCTGCCTCAATAAAATATTTTCAAAGATATTAAGGTAGATTCCCCATGCAAAATTATGTTGAATACATAGCGTTGAAGTGGTTAACAAAACTTACAATTTATTGCGGAAACAATTCTTTTGTTTGAATATTTTATTTAAGGTAATTGTGCGCAAACAGTTGCACTCGTTTAAAATAAGAAAACATCATTACCAGGGGGGTACACGTATTCCGAATCTGTTTTAGAGTCTGATATGCAAGATGGCGGCGAAACAATGACAAAACAGGATATTCGGAACCTCTTTTCGCCTGGTAAGTAGTATAAAGTATATATTTCCAAAATATCATGATGCGCATTCGGCCCTACAATTACCGTGCCTCCCTCGGCTTTTTATGTTATGCTTCTAGGTTACGGAATACAAACGTTATTGAAGGAAAACCTTCGATCGGTGTGTTGTTTACAAATGTGGGAAGCAAGAATTTGATACTTTTAAGGACGTTTAAGCTCCAAAAGCACATTTTTTTGCAATGGTTTCTACTTTAACATTATTGAAATGTGGTTTTTTAATTTCCTGACAATTCCTTTGCTGTTCAATAGCCTTCATGATCATTTTTTTTTTGTTTTACCACCTTAATGTGTGCTGATATCAGTTCAACCACCTTTTGGCATCTGAAAGACATTTGACGAGTTTGTATACATGAAAACAAACTGTGTGACAAATAAAACTTGTTACAAACGTTCCATAATATTATGTAACCACGTGTTGAATACTTTCTATAAAAAATATGTTAAGATTCCAAAACCTCACATAAACCGTTGCAGATTCGGAATACGTGTACCCCCATGCATTTCATTCGAAACAAACCGGTAGATTTGTTGAATAGTTAATGCTCATTTCAATATCTCTACAAACTGACAGACTTTCTAATGTGAAATTTCCTTTCACGTTTGGCTTATCAGACAAATTTCAGAATTGATATTCGAATCGAAATGGACAACCGTGCTCGATCATTAATCGGAAATAATAAATAATTATCAACAACCAGAATCGTATTTATTTTCGTACTAAATATTAGTAAGTAAAGAATATCTATATTTTTTCAAACAACGTCCATGCCTTGTATATTTCATAGATTGCCAAACATATCAAATGATTGAATAATTCATCATGTGGATAATTAATGTTAAGATATCATTATTTTTCATTTATTTTTCTTAAACATTCTAGAATGAGTCACTTGAAAAACTATATGTACATACATTCGCTTTATCTATTGTATAGCTAAAATAACTTAATGTTGGTATATGAAAAAAAAACTAAACGATTATTTATTTGGATTTAAACATAGTTTCTCTTCGCATCCATACAAATAAAAGTAACATAATTTATAGGTTTAAACACTATTAATACAAAAACAAAATACGTCGTAATACATTGTAATGAAGTTTAGTAAAGTATGTGAACTTCTAATTTCAATGGGTATAGTTATATAAGTACATATATAAATTAACACAGATATATAATTTGAAGAAAAAAGCTCAAGCACTTTCAACAGACTTTTGGTTTCTAGTGTGATAATTAAAAATATATTGTTTCCTATCTTCGAAACAATAACATGTTTATACAAAGTGAATTTAGGACGTATACATTTTGTGTTGTGTACCTGCTAAAACAAATGATATGAAATGAATCTGTATTCATTTAGATGTTACAAGAATTAGTCCAATACAACGACACATAAATGTCTATTATAGTCCTGTTTGTGAAAATATACACGTACATACACAATACGGTTTTCAGAGAATATCCAAGCTAACATTACTTCTTTATACGTTTTTTAACGCATTCAGATAACTTTTAAGAATCATACGTTTAGTTTCGCCTTCTTCGATGTTCACGATTAAGTATAATCTTATCACATTCTAAACCCCGACAATATCTCAGGAATGACCTAACAATTGACGCTAAAGTGTGAATAGTAATCAAGCAATATTTCCTTGACATGTTGTAATGATCAAAACATGGTAAATAATGAAAAATAATCAGTCCTTTTTCAGAATATTTGACGGCCAAAAGCGTTTTTATGTAAAAAACAACAACTACCAAGCACGATTTAGCATGGCATTAATGTATAATATATTTTTGGAAAATATAATCTTTTCCAATATTTACATATTTACATATTCTAATATTCATAAACTAAACGATTATTTATTTGGATTTAAACATAGTTTCTCTTCGCATCCATACAAATAAAAGTAACATAATTTATAGGTTTAAACACTATTAATACAAAAACAAAATACGTCGTAATACATTGTAATGAAGTTTCAGTAAAGTATGTGAACTTCTAATTTCAATGGGTATAGTTATATAAGTACATATATAAATTATCACAGAGATATAATTTGAAGAAAAAAGCTCAAGCACTTTCAACAGACTTTGGTTTCTAGTGTGATAATTAAAAATATATTGTTTCCTACCTTCGAAACAATAACATGTTTATACAAAGTGAATTTAGGACGTATACATTTTGTGTTGTGTACCTGCTAAAACAAATGATATGAAATGAATCTGTATTCATTTAGATGTTACAAGAATTAGTCCAATACAACGACACATAAATGTCTATTATAGTCCTGTTTGTGAAAATATACACGTACATACACAATACGGTTTTCAGAGAATATCCAAGCTAACATTACTTCTTTATACGTTTTTTAACGCATTCAGATAACTTTTAAGAATCATACGTTTAGTTTCGCCTTCTTCGATGTTCACGATTAAGTATAATCTTATCACATTCTAAACCCCGACAATATCTCAGGAATGACCTAACAATTGACGCTAAAGTGTGAATAGTAATCAAGCAATATTTCCTTGACATGTTGTAATGATCAAAACATGGTAAATAATGAAAAATAATCAGTCCTTTTTCAGAATATTTGACGGCCAAAAGCGTTTTTATGTAAAAAAACAACAACTACCAAGCACGATTTAGCATGGCGTTAATGTATAATATATTTTTGGAAAATATAATCTTTTCCAATATTAACATATTCTAGAAGTAAAACGAAATTCACTTTTAAGCTCAAATTCTTCGAACGTCTCTGTTATATTGTCAAGCATGCACTGTAAGTTGGAGGCCAAGTCACACACGTAAGCTATGAACACTGGGCTTGGGCCTACATTAGAGTGTTGTACGTTGTGTTCATTGCCGTAAAGTGGCGTCCCAAGAATAGTGTGCCGTATGCGGCTCCGAAAGTGATGAACTAAACACACATGAAACTTCGTAGGTATGTTGGTTAGTATGGACTGTTATGCACCTGCTTTTGTCGTCAATTTTCACAGCGGATAAAAAATAGCCCTTGACTTTATAAATATTAGAATGAAATTGTTTTGTCGCTTGTTTCACCAAAAGTATTGTAAAAACATTCACAGGAATGTTGGCCATCTTGAGAAAGTGTTCACAGGCAATCCAGCTGGCATTTCCCGAGAGTTATGGACATTTAGTTAGTAAGAGAAAGTCTGAAAATGATTGTGTTGTAGCTCCAAAATAACTACACCTACACTCACGAAACTTAACAAGAAGGTTGGTCACAATGGACAACTGTGCGATTGCGATTTCTTTTACATTTTACTCTGCCTTTGAATTATTAAAAAAGGGTCTACAAAATATTGCGTCGAATGTAGCACCATTAGTAATGTTAGTATGCATAAGGTTTTGACACCTGTCATGGCATTCACATGTCCCTCTTTTTATCCACAACTCGACATTCAACCAGGCCTTTGTCGAGGTGGTGTCTGGTAGTTTTCATCACGACTGTGATAGCTCTTTTTAAATATTGTTGTCATGACCACCAAAGTTTCAACACATCTTTCCTAACATAATCACTCAGTATCAAGTAACATTTTTCCGACATACCGAATAGCTGCAATATGGAATTATGTGTGCAAGGATTAACGGTGCATTTGTGGTGAGTTATTTGCGGGATTTTGTATATGGAAAATAATTGATTTGTTTTTGTTCATAATGCGCAATTGTCATATCGGATTTTACTTAAAAACTATGAATTATTAACACTTGTATGGACATTTGAAACATATTTTATTGCAACGTAGTTGTAGACTTATGATTGTCGATTTGTTTTCGATGAAAAAACAACTCAAAGTATAGTTTGCAAAAAACTTGTGGGATGTTATGAGAATGTACTTATGAGTATTTTTACAACAACTTAATGTGTCAGTGTATTTATAATACCATAATGACGTGGGACTTTGAAGCTTTTAGATAAAGGATTACACAATATGTTTGAGGTAAAGGAGGTATATATTGTTAGGTAACATTAAGTAATTTGTTGTTGTGTATGTCTTGTTCTTTTGTGTATTAGTGATGATATAAGAATTATTTTCGAATGACCCTCCTATCATGGAACATTTTCCATTAAAAAAAATTCCAGCTGTGTGGTATTGTTATTTAGATCATTGATCTAATACAGAATTGTTTGATATAGTTCCAGGTTACAGATCGGCAGTACTCATGTTTCACAGCACAGCCGATAAAACCCTTGCTCATGAGATAGAAGTCGCGCTCGAGTTATTTGGATTTGTTTCAATAAAGATGGATATAACGACCATGCGAAGGTTCGGTGTGCGTGACCTACATCACTTTAATAATTCGTGTCGTATACTTGGACTGGGGTTGTTTATCTTCACGAATAAAACAAGTGTCCAGTTTCAGAAATATGCCAAGAAAGTCATATATGGAATGTCTGGGGACGTGTCAAGTTTGACAACATTGGTTCTTCAAACTATTTCAAAAGAGAAGCTTCGAATAGATGAAACGTTTACTGGAAAATGTCTTGAATTTCAAGACCGAAATGAGATCGACTATTTGAGCATTTCTCTCGCACTAGACGGTATGTTTTATACATATTTACTCTTTTGTTCAGAGGTATCTTCTTCGAAAGATGTTTGCGATATACAAAACTGTACAGTTCCTGTATAATCTAATATTCAATCAAAACATATATTGTAAAACATATTCTGGTAGTTAGTGTTCTAGTTACATCGATACTATCTGATACTTCAATAGCAACTACAGGGACAACAATTTAACAATGACACTGTTTAAACGCACACGGCTAAGAAGAGATGTTTCTATGTTTCGTCCTAAATTCCAGACTTTGATCATGTATATTTCTGCAGGAAGACGACATATGCATCAAAATATGTTGATAAATAAATGTCTTGGCATCGCCTTGCAAACAGTTACTTTGTGTGCATCCTCACACTTAAACGGAGTTTAATATCCCTATTGGGCATACGCTTAAAACGTTTGTGCTACCTACCTCTTCATTTTGTTATATAAAATACGACACAGTGTCGCAGAATGCTATCAAAAAATATCATGGTGGTACAGTTTATGGTAACATACGTATGAGTCGAAATAAAAACACCCCTACATATGAAATAGTTCACCACCGACGATTAAGTTATTCCAATAGCAATTCACATGCAAGTATGATATGTTTATTATTGATGTGGGACTCCGGCCCAATCATTTATACAAAGCTTTTGGCATTATTACAGATATAACAGGTCCGACAAATTCAAAATTAGGTACGACAGCAAAGGACAAGTAGAAATAATGCAAAATTAAAATATGGTTACCTAGATACATTTCTTTCTGGTTCATATTCTATGATATTCAAATATGAATGTTAATTCAGATATATAATCAATAAGCAAGTTAAATGCATGGTATACAAAAACACTGTGTGTTTTTATAATAAACTCATTCTGACATGCCAATAGATGGATATTCAAATCACAAGCTTTTAACCGTACACCTGATCCAAATGGACACACAAGTTAAATATGGAATGCGCCCTCTTCAATACATTCCCAATATGGACACAAACGATATCCCGCTCGTATAAGGTATGAACTTCTAAATTTAGCAAAACAGGTTTTAAAATATTTATAATATATATGTAATTCAACTTCATATTTATTCGTAAAATTTGCTTAAGTAATTCGCCGTTTAAGAAACATTATTCCCTTAAGGTTTTTATAAAGCTGATGATTACCAACATTTTGTGGTTCACATATATATCCAAACTCATTGGTATACACATTATTTTATGTTTGACACCCAAATTAAAACCTATATTATCATAGTTCATAAGCATGTCATAACATTTGTTTTAAATGTCCATCGTTCTTTAATTTCATTCTGACCAATATTCCAAACAACGCCTTGAGAAACAAAAACTCCGCAATGGTATACATGGACAATCAACATGTTAAATATTTACCTAAATATGCAAAGCACTATAAAACTTCTAACCGATTATTATCATCATAGAACCATTTTTCCATCACTGCAATCTTACAGTCATTCTATAATTTCACTATGTTTGTTTTATCTATATTAACGGAGAGATTCATATTCGGAACGAAATTCTAATGGTAACTTAATTTGCCTTTGCAATCAACTAATTATATCAGACATTAAGGCTATAACGTCAACGTACATCAATAAAACCTTTTTATCAATGAAAAGAGGAATACCTGTAACATCGGTTTAGTGATAAATAGTCAACCTACTCATTAATAAACATACAAAATAAGATTGGACTTAGGCTACAGCTTTGGTGCAATCCTATCAGGTATGATAATACATTTGAACAACCTGCATCTGTCTGGACATAAGCTTTAACAGAAGAGTACATCGCAGTTAAAGCTTTATATAAATTTCCATAGACACCATTTTGACAAAGGATTATGTATAACTTCCATCTTTATATTGGATCGAACGTTTTTTTTAAATGAATGAAAGCTACATAAAGAAGGTTTCTCCCTAGCATATCATCGTTTACTTATTATCGATAATACTGTATATGATTTGCCAACGGTGCTATGATCAGCCTTTTAATAGTTTCAACAAGTTCAATAACACTCGAGAGTTATTTATGATCCGTTATAGCCTTTTCGTGTTATACATTTTACGTTGTTCTCGTTTTATCGTATTATTATTAATGTGTAATCTTTTTTCTGCGTGACATAACATATCATACACTTTATTAAGATTGAAGCAGAAAATGCTTATAATCATATACATATCAATTAATCATACAGATACACATTCACATACAAATAATATAAATTCAATTACACTTGATAACAATAAGAAGCTTCTTAATGTATAAAATATCAAGAAGCTACAAAAGAGAAGAACATTTGAAAACATGACCTCCTGTGCAAAATTGATTATATTGTCTCTTCGTTTAGGTGCTTTAATGATATTCAATGCTAGTTTGTGTAAGAACTCTTTATTTATGACATTGAGCAGGTAAATAAATTTGTACAAACTTGGCTTATTTACATAATACGAAGGGAGAAGTCCTGAAGTCATTATAAACATAACATACAATCATAAAATGATACTCTTCCTCCAACTCATTCATATTGCAAAGTTCACATTTTGTATCTTGCCTCGCTTCACCTGAAAATGCACATTTGTCAATGTTTTTTTTATGAGCAGATAACCTTATGTTCGAGCTTGTTTGTGCTTTAAGTTATCTTACACAATCATATAACCAATCATTTCAATGTTCGACTTCAGTTCACATCCCGCCTGATGTAGCATATCTCTTATTTTGGAATGAAATTTACTCTAATTATTATTAATTCTAAACATATATAGCATACGAATTACAGTTATTAGCATAGCTATTTATGAGCTTATATTTAATAATGCGTATCTTTCTGCTAATAATTACAGGCAGCCTTCCAGTTTCACCATACAAAGCAATATTACTAGTTGTCATTGAAGCACCCAATTTCTGCTTCAAAAACGTTTTTATGTAGCCTCTCGATTTAAGGCGCATTCAAGAACCACCACAGTGCACAGTAATAATCAACTACTGATGCTACATGTGTATTAAACAAATCAAGCGCTATGTTCATTGGAGTACACATGTCTTTGATTAAGGAATGAATAAAGTCTTCTTTTCCAATTAAGTACATTTTAACAATGTTGTTAAAATGTATAGCATACATGGTACTGTGACGGCTTTAAACCCAAACTGCAATCTGTCAATTAATCGTTTTTATGCGAACACCATGTTCATTAACAATGCCGGTAAATAATAATCTTTGCAACTAGTTCGCGTTATAACCCTGTAATTGTTCACATCGGGAGGGAGCTGCTTCTTAAAACTTGGAACTGTAATTTCTGACGCCCAATTTCAATCAATAAGGACATTGTTAAATAACATATTCAATAATGTCACTAAAGAAGCCGCCCAGTTAATGAAATTTGCATGCGTAATTTCAATCCTAGTAGATTTATTCATTTTTAACCGTTTTAGTGTTGCGTAAAGTTCCGTCGTCCGTTTACTATTGGCAATCTATTACTAGTTATTTACTACTACCACTATCGCTTCCACGACCACTAAAGCTACCACTAGCACTACTATACTATGTCGGTATGAGTTGTTGTGAACCAGCCAATTCCTTCGCATTTCTCTCCTTAAAGCTCAAACTCGACATTTCATAAATTCTGTATCCCAATGCCGCATCTAGTGGTATAAATCGTGACTTTTATAACTCTAGTTTTAATACTTTTTGCACGAAAAACTAAATTTAAACACGGCTTTTGAGAATTAGCGGTGCATCTGTGGTAAGATATTGACGCAAGTTTGAATATGTGAAAACACTTTGACATGCCTTCTTTGACAGTGTGCAATTCTCATGTCGGATTACGCTGTCAATTATCAATTGTACACGTATATGGTATTTTTAATATATTATATTTTGGTAGTAGTTTTATCATGGTGAATTTGTTTCGCAAAAACAGAACACTTTTCAAATGAATCGTAAAACATTAAAAATACGTACAGTATACTTAAGAAAAAAGATGATTCTGTTCTAGATACTGTCGAAAAATGTGTATATGTATATTTTCACATAAGAATAATGTGTAAGTGCCTTAAACATTAACAAAGGAAAAACTTTTGGCTCTTGCACGTAATGCCTAGATGGAATAAAAAATGTTTTGTTTTGATTACAGGGGGGCAACTATTATTTGGTTTCATAAAGGAATTTCTGGTTTCTGTCATAAAATTGTATTTTATTTACGATATAACATTACTTCCCAAAGGAACCTTTTATTTGTTTCATATAAAAACATTCCAGGTGTATGGTATTGTTACTTAGAATTTTGATCAAGAACAAACTGGACAAACTGAACAACAAGGTTTGATGTCTTTACAGGTGATAAACCGGCACTGCTTATGTTTCATTGTGCAGCCGATAAAGCCCTTGCACGTGAAATAGAGGTTGGACTTGAGTCCTTTGGATGTTTTCCAATGATGATGGATACAACGACTATGTACAAGTTTGGGGTACATGACGTTCATCATTTGGTTGATTCGTGTCGCATGCTTGGATTCGGATTGTTTATTGTCACGAATGATACCAGTGACCAGTTTCTAATATATGTCAAGCGTGTTTTAAATGCACTGCCTCCGGACGTATCAAGTTTGATAACTTTGGTTCTTTTATCTATAACAAAAGAGGAATTTGGAATAAATGAAGCGTTCCCAGGGAAGATATTTGAATATCAAGACAAAACAGAAGTCAACATCCGTAAAATTTTCCTCGCACTGAAGGGACTGACCTTTACATAGTAATGCTTTTGTTACGTAAAAGGTGAAAGATTGGAAAGTGCAAGTGAAATACATTTTGCCTAAAGTAATAAACAACACTCCTAAAATAGTGTTTAAGTTGATACAAACATATGAATAAATTGTATCATTTAGATGAACATAGATACACTTCTTTTCTCTCCTTAAACAAATAGACCACCTATTTCATGAAAAACGTTCACATTGCAGAAAGTAAAACTCATAACTATTTGGATGTCACACTGTCTAGTATCTGCTAATGGCATAAACCTACCCCGTCCGTCAAACCGAAGGCCTGGCAGCATATCTACATCATACAATAATTCTAATCATCATGATGGTGAGGATGAAGATGATGATGATGATGATGATGATGATGATGATGATGATGATGTAAAAGACATGTTTGCGTTTACCAGGCACTCAATCAATAAGTATTACTATTACTAAACGCATTATAAACATGTAGTGATCTAATCACTTTATTGTCAGAATTTGGCATAGAAATATTATACGGAACTAATCATTAACCACATAGATGATTCGTTATCCGAATCACTATAATTTACAGAAAATGTCATGCTCTGAATGTCCAATTTCCCCCTAAAGTTTCCTTTATATATTAGGTTCTGAAAAGCTTAAAATTGTCAACGTTTAGTTTACTAATATCTTTGTAAACACACTCGCAACGAATCGCTAAATTTTAAACATAGATTATTTTGCAAAACAATGAGACCAAAAGGGTAATGGAATATTAATTATGTTTTTTGTGTGTATTTCAATAATATACGTACTTGGTGAACATATACAACACACTTATATGATAAATGTTTATCATTATTATCAAAATGGGACAAATTATCCATATTTAGGTCACACCAAATTGATAACTTGTTCATCGGATTTTTTTCCAAAAAAGTAATGGGGCGAGCGAGCGAAATAATAATACAAATATCTGTTCTGCATTTAGCAAAAAAAGAGGAGCGAGCGAAGAGCGAACAAATATGTATAGTCATTTAACTCACATTTGCTCACATTTCATTCACTTATTAACTAAACAACGATATTGTAAACAGAACAAGGACACCATCCAGTGAAAGAATGAAAACACTAAAATATTTCAAAATACCCTATGCATGGCTAAGTCAAAGCCTGGGCACAAGCGCCAATGGTCACATCCACCTGCCCGCCCAATGGCATATCTAAATCTATTAACTAGGTTTTCCACTTTTCCTTAGGAAAACTTGGTTAAAAATAATTCTCTATTAAAATACATTGTCATATCTCATGCCATGGAAATGACTAGACAAGGTGACTTGAAGTATAACTCACAAAATGAATATTGGCATTTGCAGTCAAATATAAACTACAGCCATCACTCTTGCTTTGATTACACGATTGGCCTTGGTAGCCATCTAAGTTCTGGAAAAGAATTTACAAAAAACCTACACCGACACCGTATTGTAAACCATTTCAGCTGAAAATATGTCACATAAAATTTAAAAATTAAACGAAACTTACCTTGGTTAAAGGTGAAGTTTGATTTCAATTATTTGAGTAAAGAATTGAGGGAGGGCTTAACTGAGATACGGTGCGCATGCACAGAGCACTTTCTTAGGATGTTTTTGCTTACATTCATCAACTAAGGTTTGAATGTGATTTCTCTAGATCAAACATACTATGGGTGGGAGGGTGTGGCAATTAAACCCACCCTCAATTCTTTACTCAAAGATTTGAAATCAAACTTCACCTTAACCAAGGTAAGTTTCGTTTAATTTTTAAATTCTTTTTCGTTTAAAGAATTTCGTATGGTCTTACCTGAGACTTTAAAGCTTAATGTGACAAAAACACTATCTACATCGCAAGATGCCTTCTTGGAACTTGTCACTTTTGTTTAACACTGGTTTGTTGTAAAACTTTCTAAATGTACTTTCTCTTGACCATTCCGCTTTAGCAAGAATGTCCGCTATAGGTACTGCTGATGTACTTGCTTTTGATGTCACCGCAGATCTAACACTGTGTAAACCGAAATCCTTTACATGTATTCCAGCTCTACACATAACTGTCTTTATCCATCTTGAGATGGTGTCCCTAGTTACAGTTGCGTGTGGTTTGACATAACTAATAAAAAAATTTCCAGAATTACCATTGTGTCTGAGCACACTAGTTCGGGAAAGGTATTCTTTCAAAACAGTATAAATACATAATCTCCTATCTGGATGATAAGCTCTAAACAAAACACAATCAACATTATGTCCGGGCCTGCTTTGCTTAAGATGCCCATTAAATTGTAACACATATTAAGACTTTAACTTTTTGTAACATTTAAAGTTCAACAACTGTAACATATGTACACGTGCAGCTTGAGTCAAGGCCATAAGCATTACTAGCTTCAAAGTTTCTTTAAATACAACAACACTTTATCCACATCCCAGATATATGTATATCTAGGTTTGGAAGGTCTAGATGCAAAAACTCCTTTCATGTATCGTATAATCAGTGGATGATTCCCTACTCTAAAACCATCAAACTGTAAACCTAGTGCCGAGAGAGCTCCTCTTGCTGTGTTTAAACTTTCATATCCTAGACCTTTTGAATATTGGCATGTTAGAAAGACGAAAGACGAAAGACATTCCACTACTGTTTCCAGCGTTGGTAAAATTGGAGATGTTTCTCTTTCACTACAGTACTGAAACCACCTTTTACTATGCGTGTTATATTGTTTCTTAGTCCCTGGTCTCCAAGATTGCATGAGAATATTGGTAGTTTCCTCTGAAAATCCTCTGTGTCTGAAGTTCTCCCTGATACTTTGCAAACAACTAGACGAAGTGTTTGTTCTAGTGGATGCTGCACATCTTGATGCGGTAGTATGAGGAGACCCTTTCTCTTTTTTATTATGATTGGAAAGTCCATCAGTATTTCAATGAGCCTTGTGAACCAGGGTTGTGTGGGCCACAATGGAGCCACGATGATGCCTTTGGACATGTCTCTCTTTATCTTCTGCACACATCTCCCTAACAAACTGAAAGGGGGAAATGCATAAAACAAGTAAGCATTCCATGCAAATCTAAAAGCATCAACACATTCACATTCTGGATCTGGTTTCCAAGAACAATATCTTGGAATTTGTGAATTCAAACGTGAGGCAAAAAGGTCTATGTCAGATACGCCCCATGTGTTACAGATATGCTTAATTATATTTCCATCCAGTTTCCATTCTAAATTATCTTTAAATGCTCTTGATTCTTTGTCTGCTTCCAAGTTTAATTTTCCTGCTTTATGCGAACATGTTAGCCAGATGTCATGTTGGACACACCATTCCCATATCTTTAAACTGTAACCCTTTTCAGAAACAATACTCCCCCCATGTTGTTGACATAATTGACAGCAGTTGTATTGTCACATAGAACTTATATTTTGACCCTCAAGGTCCTGTTTAAATGCTTTTAGTGCATACAAAATTGCCAGCAATTCTAAGACGTTGATATGATCTTGTTTCTCTACTGTTGTCCAACGGCCGCCAGTTTTTTTGCATACCAAGTTTTGCACCCCAACCTTGCAATGACGCATCAGTTTCTAGGATTTTTGTAGGGTAAGGCCTACATATTTTCCTATACTGTAGGTGTATATTGTCTATCCATAAGCTAAGTTCCTGTTTCATTGGAAGGTTGATATACATGATTGCATCATAATTGCCCTTGTGTTTTTTCAAGCCCTCAGTTTTACGTTTTTCCAAATGCCTATAGTGCATTTTGCCTAATTCAACGGCCGAAAAACTAGCAACCAACATGCCGATAACTTGCGCTACTTTCCTTATTGACGCCCAAATTTTGCATGACAAATTGTAACATGCGCCCGTTATCTTTTTCTGTCTATCCGTTGGTAAAGTGACAATCATTTTCTCTGAATCAATTATATTCCCTAAGTAGGTTATCTTTTTGCATGGGTTGAACATCGATTTCTCATGATTAATAATGAATCGACCTTCGACATGAGGCTAACTGTTGCATCAACATTTTTTGAGCATTCATCTATTGTATCTCCCATAAGGATGCTGTCATCAATAAAACCCGAGTTAACATAGCCTTCATTCCTCAGTTTTGAATATACAGGTTTTAATAATTTTGTAAACAACCGGGGACCTTCACAAACCCCATTTGGTATACATGTATATTGATAGATGTTTCCTTTCCAAATGAAGCAGAAATACTTTTGTTTTTCTTCAGCAAGTTTGACTGAGTAATAGGCATGGCGCAAATCAACAAATGTTAATGTTTTTTTCGAAAATTTCCATTTTAAAATGTTTGTATTGAATACATTCATTCACTTTCTTAAGATTTATTACTAATCTATATTCTCCATTACTTTTTTCCTTGTGCAATATTGGAGATAGTATCTGCCCTTGTTTGGGCTCAACATTTGAAATGACATCCATTTCAAGTATTTTTTTCTATTTCTTTGTCAATTATGCCCTCTTCAAGAGGGTCAAATTTATACTGTACACAATTGCTTTTAATGTCTATACATGTGTCTAAATCTATGTGACAATTTTGTACAATATCAAGAATGAAAGGATCAGATGTTAGTTTGCGCCATTCCTTTATAAAATTTGCTATTCTACCTGCTTTGAAACAAGGTCTCACCTGTTTTATTGTCTGTATGTCATCCAAGATCCCCGGCCTCGGTAGTTTTTTGGATCATACGTGCTCGGCTCTGAAGGACAGCGCCCTCTGCCTCTAAATCGTGCAGAATAGTTGCCTCTGAATCTGCCACGCATTACGCCTCTGCGTATTGGGCCTCTGAACACTCTATTTTAAAACATGTTATAACTGATCTTGGAACAGTCTTTGATCTCCTTTGCTGATGTAGAGACGTCGTCCCCAAAAAGTAACTTTGTAAACGGTCTACTCTGACTACAAATATGGCTATATTCCTGTTTCAGTTCCGGCCTGAGAAAGTATTTTCTGGTCAGGTTCACCTGCTTGTTGGCATGGCCTAACAATGCCAAAGCATCATTACAGTTTTCAATCAATGACCCAAGATCACTGTCACTGGCACTGTTTTCAAGTTTGGCCATAGTGTCAACCACTTTGGTCAACAATGTTGCACCTTTAACAATCGAAGACTCGATATTCTGTAACTTTTTGTCGGCTGTACGTGCCGCGGGTGACACTGCATCCCAGATTAACTGGTTCATCCTAACAACTGTCAGCCCCTCACAATTAGCGGGCCTAGCATTATTTTCATCTTTCACGAGTTCTGAGTATCGTTCTTCTTCGATCCCATTCAGGAAAAGATCATTAATGTTGGCAGCGAGTACACTATTCACCTCTTTATCACATTTCTCAGCGGCCTTAAACCGTTTTGCCATGTCTTTGAACCTATAATTGTTCAGGTCAGAAGGCTCAGCTCTTCTTTTTGGCTCGTGAGAAACTTCTGTCTCGGCAGCCTCATAATAATAGTCCTCTTGTTCGTATTCATCGTCGTAATTTTCAATTACGTCCAATCGTTTTGCAAACGAATTCAAAACCTCTGAATGTTGTTTCATTGTACTTTGTATACTATTTAATGCCGAGAGCATATTGTCTTCTGATGCCGACAGTTTTGTCTGCATATTTTCTGAGACCGGCGTGGATTTTTTGGTGTGACCTTCGTCACGATTTCTTTTAGCGGGAGCTTTCCCTTTTTGCGAACTACGTTCGGTTTTGTCAGTGTCTTTCCCAACAACGTTGAGACCCACGTCGGCCATGTTGAAAAACACGTGGACCGTGTCGTAGAATAAAAAAAAAACCAAAATAATCGTAAAGGTAACTTGTCAGATATCAAAATTGTAAATTTCCAATAAAAAGAGTTTACAGTGCACCACTGTACATAAAAGCTATACTCCTATAATTCTAATAATTGATCTATGATCAATTTGTCATAGTTAAATTTCGTTCGTGCTAACTGCGGAAGTCGCATCCGAAAAAGTAATCTGCGCATGTGCACCGTATCTCAGGTAAGACCATACGAAATTCTTTAAACGAAAAAGAATTCCAGCCAGCGCCAGATTGATTTTAGGCTTTCCCAGAATTTAACGCCTATCTTTTTTAAACTTGCAGATTGTCCTTATTTTTTTAGATATATTGTTTAAATTTAGACAAGTAATAGAAAACATAAACATATATACAAAAGACACTTTTACTTCTTTTGTACTGCAAATACTGATTGTGTTGATTTTAATATATAGCAAAAAAATATTTCAAGAAAATACAAGAATATGCAATATTTTTCATAGACAAAAAACCATCAGCATAAATATTTAACACCTGAATGATTTCCATATATAGTTTAAATATACACATGAACATCTAGAAAATCTACAAACATTTATTTGCAGCACAAAGTGTGATTAATAGCTTTTTCCAAGCACACAGTCTGACACCATTTCTTTATCCTTTTTGACTAATATTTACAAAATATACACACTCCGGCTTGTTGTATGTTTTTGTGTGAATGAAATCATGGGATTGCATGAAGCACATTATGAATGTCAGTCAGGTTAATTGTTACCGTCATCCTACTGTTCACAAAAATTGACTCATCGGCGACAAAGGCCTCCACAACAAGCACACCCTCATTGCCTCATGGGGACAGTAATTTCATGATCCGCTGCGTCAGAGGAATCTGAAATTTTAATGAGCAATATTTTACAAAAAGTATAATGTAGTATGCATTATTGAAGCACTTTGATGATAACACAAGAAAGGTGGTGCTCCTTTCTTTGCCAAACTTTATTTTTTTATTACTGTACACGCATATAAATTAAATAAACACTATAGTCTGATCTGTAGCAAAATAAAAACAAACAAGCATAAATCATTAAATGCATAATTATTTTTGAAGGAAAACAAGAATACAAAATATACATCATATTTGCTATATTAACAGCAAAACAACAAAGAAGTTAAAATGCACACCTGAAATGTTTACCTGCACATGTGTAGTAGGTATAGATGACCGATTGGAAACTGTCTTTTCACTGTAACGGTCATCCGAATTCCCGTCAAACATGTTCGAACCAAATTCAAACTTTGGATAATCACTGTCATTCACAATAAAATTCAGCACTTCTTGCCAAGTGTATATACGTTTACTTTTAGCGGGAGCCAAATTAAAACAAACACATTTGTCCAAAATTTAATCAAACTTTAAATGGTGGTAGAATTGTCATTTTTTTCACGTTATTTTCAAGAATCAGGAAGTGAAATAAATGATTTCATTTTGCCAATTTAGTCTCGATCATCTAGACGTTTGTATCCGGGTCTATATCGTTCAATGACTCTAATTAGAGCGGCTGCATGATTGAGCCGGTGCTTTGATAATTGTTACGATCGAAAAACGCAAGGGAAAAGGCTACATTCTACAAAACAAATTAGCGCTGGTAAAAAAATAACAATTTATTTTTAGATGGTGCGGGCGCAAGTGATAAAAAATAAAAAATGAAAAAAAATAATTTGCTTTTCTGAAGAAATAGGTGCGGGAAATCAGATGAACAAGTTATTAATTTGGTGTGGCCTAAAGGATAAAAAATACATCAGTTACCTCAGTTAATTTAACGGCTCTTGAAAGTTGTAACGGTCCGTTTAATTTTACCCAAAAATGACATAAGTTGCTCAAAGTAAAGATATAACTTAACGGCAGCTTTAACGGTTGAACGAGCCGCTAAATTTAACGGACAAAACAGGCCTACGTTAAAGCATAACGGAACTTTTTTCAAGATGGCTGCTCTTTTTGTAAATGTAAGGAAAGTCAAGGCATTTAGGCACATTCCACATGTACAAAATTTGGCAGGAAATGAGATGTATGCTAGATATAGATTTGCAATTGGTGGCATAAATTATCTAGAGGATGTGTTGAAAGAATCGTAGGAAAGGACCACAAAAAGAAATAGGACACTCAGCATGAGAGAGATGATACTGATCAACTTGCCTTTCTTTGCAACAGGAGCATTTTTCAACATTGTCTGCCACAAGTGCACTGTGTCACGTGATGTAGCTCAAGTTACAAAAGCCATTAGTTCCGCTGTTTGTCATGTGGCCTGATGCCAATGCTCGAGCATGGAATGTGGTCATTTTTTTTAAGAAAGCTGGATTCCCAAATGTTGTTAGATGTGTGGACGGCACACATATCCGGATCCAGGCGCAATCCGATGACGAACCAGCCTACGTCAATAGGAAAGGCTTCCACAGTATCAACAGCAGGCTGTGTGTAACAGCAAATGTATGCACCTTTGAGTTTCCCATTCTTGTTTTCAGTATTTCCATCTTTTCTTAGAGACACTTAACACAACAATTATTTTGGCAATTTGGCCAAAACACCAAGGTCAAATAATTATACGACGGTGAATATATTTACAGTGTTATTAATATAAATGCTGATGAAAAATATACGTAGCACTCGAAAGGTACACGGTAAATTGAATTCATCTATACTACCAGGCAACTGTACTTATAAATAGGTGGTTTGCTATATTTATGCATGTGTTAGAATTTGAAGCTATATCATTAATCATTCTACATCTATGAGCATATTCTACTATGTATACATTGCAAATACTCCAGAGTCACTTATGTAGGTTCAACTCTGAGTATTATGGTACATTTCAATTGATTTCTTTTACAGGAAAATTTACCAGTGTAAATGCAAGCTGACCTGGGTCGTGCCACGACGTGCACTATTAAGAACGTCAGGATTGGCTGCCAAGCTTACCGTTGAGCATGTGGCTTTTTCAGATGGTGTCGTTCTAGGAGACAGTGGTATAAAAATTTATTTGTTGGGTTATCACAACATCAATGCATTTAGTCCGAGAGTGATATACTTTCCACTGTAGTTTGTTAACACAGGGAACGTTGTCTGGGGTGCAGTCATTGTACATAGATTTAATTTGCTACATTTAATAGGAATAATATTTAAAGGTACCTTATTGCATATTACATGGTTACTTATAAATCAGAAACACATCCTTCCTTGCCAAGTTGCATTAATGCCTTATTGTATGCAGGTACGCCCTGGAGCTATTCATCATGACCCCTTTTATTAGGGTTTAAAGTGAGCTAAGGAGATATATCAACAGGCACACACTCGGTCAAGGTCATGCATCGAGAAAGCATTTGGAGGGCTTAAGAGAAGATTTCATGTCCTACATTTAGAGGTACTATTTATTAATATGCATAATAATTATATATTTATTGATATAATTCAATGATAAGTAATATAAGTACACGCACTTACATAATTTTTACAGATACGCTCAGACAAAAGTAGGTATGCAAGGTATGCAATGGCGTGTGTTATCCTCCATAACATTGCAGTGGTGCTGTTACAGTATGGTATCAATCCCCCCAAATGCGGCATTGACCTTTTAACTATGTCAGTATATCAAAATGGCAGAAAAAAGCAATGAATTGTCTATTATGTCTAGACAATATGGCGCTGGTGCATTTGCATGGTCACAGTCATAGCTGACCAACATGGCTGATGCATTTGCAAGACCCCATCGCATTATATCTTACCAACATGGATGGCGTATTTGCAAGATCACATGGCATTATGTCTAACCAGTATGGCTTGTGCATTTGCAAGACTACATTTATGGCATTATGTCTAAACAACACGGTTGGTGCATTTGCTATACCATAAGACATTATGTCAAACAATGTGGCTGTTGGCTTTGCAATTTCACATGACATTATGTCTAACCAATATAGCTGGTGCATTTGCAAGACCATATATCATGATGTCTGTGCCATAGGATTGAAACTCCTCTCCTCCCCTGTTTTAAATTGCTTCTGAACATAACAAATACCACCCACATACCTTACAGGTAGGGACACGGGTCTTGCACGCGACACCTCGTCGTGGTATGTCAAACACATGTGGCAAGTTATTTTAAAATATGTCCATACATGAAAAAGCTAGAGCTCGAACACGACCACCTATACTCTGTGTCCGTATATGCAGCATTCCATAGTATTCAAACACGAAGTGTGACCTTGACCTTAGAGGTAGGGACACGTGTCTTGCATGCTCGAATCAGATAGCTCGACTGGCCAAAATTGCAGTCCGAATACCAGGTAACTGTGAATTAATTAACTGGCATTTAAAGAATAACAAACATATTGAAATGAGCCATATCAACATTTCACGTCAAACTCTCAACGAAGGTGGTTTGGATGAAACCGTCTTCATCTGTGTCAAGCTTTTTTTTTACATTTTGGAAGCACTCTCAGTTTCACCTGATTTATTGCTTTCTGTTAAACAAAACGAAACATAAAATGAATAGTCAATTTAACCTTTTTGATTTTGCATATCTTACCTAATATATAAATGTTGTGGTTGAACCCCCTACTTCGCATAAGGCACCTTCTATTTACGTTGAAACCACTTCTTTATGGTAAAATTACCGTTTGGAAACAGATTATGGTAAGAAATCAATGTTTTTTATGCCTTCGAAAAGTGGCTTTTAGCGTGTAACTCGCCCACTTTAATTATAATCAGTGTTTTCCTCTTGGGAATTTTGTTACTAAAAATAGTAACCCAATCTGTGAACGAGGCTTTGATTTGTTAATTTTAACATTAAACCTTGCATCAGCATTTACACTCACAATTCGATTTGCCTGTTCTGTGACTTTCTTCAGTATGTCTGTTCCCCTCCAACTCCACTCTCTCTCCGCTGGAGACTTTCACTTTAATAACACAAATAAAATATTAATAACAAGGTTTAGTTAACATGTAGATTATAAGCTTTACTCTGAGTAAAATAAAAGTATCTTTTATTAAAACATGTATATCTAAGTCGTAACATGAATACAAAAATGAATTTGATACACAAGATCTATCATGATGGATTTATGTTTTAATATTGACATAAAACCGCTTTTTAATTTTTGTTTATCAGGCTACCTTGTAATTTCAGCCTTGGCATTTTTCCTCATGTTTTTCCATTTCATTCTGATCTCGGCCAGTTTGACATCGCAACCCATGGCAGAACAGTTCACAGCAATCTCTTCCCATTTCCGTTTCTTCTTTTCATCATAAACCTTTTCCCTAAATTTGTTGGTCAACATTTCCTTTGTTCCATAGTCACATAATCATTTCTCAATAATTAATATTACACTAGCAGTGTATTTTTTTCTCCTTTTTTGTTTTTTCAGTAAGCTTAGAAGATGAGATGACAGAATAAATGACGGTGACAGATGAATTATGGGACAGAAAGTTTAAATGACAGTTAAGCATTTAACGCTAGCGTTACTTAACGGCAGCGTTTGATAGCTGTGAGCAACATAAATTTAATTGACAGTTTAATAACGATCAATTATGGATTTAGCGGATGATTAAGGTAACGTTCTGTTAAATTTACCTAAGATTTTGGGAAACTGGCCGAAGGAATTGTTGAATAATGTTCTCTTGTGTTAACAGTTACTTGTAGGATGTACTACTACTACTATTTGTTACCCCGTATACACCTTTTACGTGACACGTAAGATGTACAAGGTAACAGGTGAATACAGCTTAATTCGTTCGATTTACAGACCAGTG
This sequence comes from Mya arenaria, assembly GCF_026914265.1. Taxonomy (NCBI): domain Eukaryota; kingdom Metazoa; phylum Mollusca; class Bivalvia; order Myida; family Myidae; genus Mya; species Mya arenaria. Next base: position 56,900,783 of record NC_069131.1, read on the forward strand.
TGACGGTTGTTTATTACGAGGAAATTCGACCGTTATCGAAGCTTTCCGGGGATGGACCGTTCGAATTTCGAATAAACGGACAGAATTCTACTGATTATCTGGATTTGAGCAACACGACTGAGTGACTCGACTGAAAGTAGGAATAGCGGATGGGTCTGCACTGACAACGGAAAAGTGGGTCCTGCCAACATATTCCTTCAAGCTCTGTTTTCGACAGCAGTGACTCTGCAAAACAAAGCCAGCATCACTTATTACTATAATCCATACATCAAGACTCTACTACAATTCTGTCAAGATGCCTTACATCTCAGATGCAAACACATGGGTGGAAAATGGATTATGCGTATTCACCGAGAGTCATGAAATCAAACCGGTGTGAACAATGGGTTATATGATTGAGCGAAATGAATCAAATTGTTCAAGACCTTGGAACGACACCGACCCCTATTTCACGATAAGTTTTCCATGGACCAATACCTGTTAAATTAAGTGGATGTTAAGGTCAAGCTGTTGCGTGGTCCACTGACTTTCGCCTTTCGGCAAGCTGAAGACAGTGCAGACCTCAAAATTAACAAAGAAGACATCTAAATATTTGCCAAGTCAATCAGAGTGAACCCAGCAGTTATCTACGGTCACGAAAACATTCTTGAGAAGCAGAATGCCCTATGTCTGTACACCAAATTGGAATGCGGTTCCCTAAGTATTGTTGTAGGCAGTTCTTCTTTCAACTTGGACATTATGTTAAGGACGAAAACCGGACAATGTGATCATCGGCCTAGTCAAAAGCCCTCAATGTGAATTATACCACTAACGACTAAACTTTAATTTTGAAAAACTCAACATAACACAACGAGCCGTGTTTGCTGATGGATGTCCCGTTGTAGGCAACCCTATATAAAATGACTGAAGAAACCGAAATCACCAGGGAATACACTGATCTGCTGATGAGTAGCGGCAAATGAAGGGTGAATGAGGAAACAGGTTGAGCGTTGATCACCTAATCAGCGGTTGCTCGCTGTTTGCGGCTCAGTTGGAATGGTATAAATCCCGTCGCGGAAAATAAATGTCAGGTTAAGAACGGAAACGTGTGGTTGGAAGTACGATTTGGCAATTTGTCTTTCAGGTACTGATTTTTGATAAAGGAATCAAAAGATTCACATGATATCACTATCGAGATAAATATGAATATATTTACTGTGTTATAATGAGTGCACATCTTTACAGCGTTTACAGTGAAGGACCTTGGTATTTCGAAATCAAACTCGAACGTGACATTATTGTGACATAATGAATACGTCATGATTGGAGAGTCATATCATTTGCGATATAGTGCTAGGACATCATGTTATCGGTGTATTCGCGTCCGATCGCCGTCCAAATCGACGTTTCAATTATCCTCAGTCTAAAAGTTTGTTTACAAGAACATATTTACATAAACATCCATCCAGTCAAACATATTCAGTTAAGAGATCAGACTAGTGATGGATACAAATTTAAAACACTATTTATAGCTGAACAAGATGGAATAAACATTTTCAAATTCATTTCAATAAGGTCATATCGTACATAATAAATCAATGAAATATATAATTATGTTAACATATGTCCACCTTTTAAACAGAGAAGACAGCTAGTTCGCTTGAAAAAAGACGCAATAAGACTGCAAACAAATATTGACTAATGGCAAAAACAGATTGACCAGTACTCTTTGATCTTTGCCGTTGGCTTCTTACGTTCACTTGATAAAGAAGCGGACTATTGATTTCTCAGATCAGACCCTACGTATGAATATGTTTGTTTTATGAGGAGACTTCTTTGTCGAAATGTTTGGTAACTATGAAGTTACCGCAATCCCCGTAATAATCTGGGTGTGAATCTTCGACACAAACATATTTCAAGAAAGTCCTTTTAACGTTTTTTTCACATTTTATATAATTGTTAGATAATTAACCTATGTTAAGCACCCAAACAATGGATAATATACAACAATTAAGTATTAAGTGAAATTATTTTCTGAGGTCCCTACTATTCGGCTGCAAATTCAAGACTGATTAAAACAAGTAAATCACAAGTAAAACAACAATCAAAACTTATGCGAAATAGAATGTGATTCGGATATACATACAAATAAATAAATGTACTATTACATTACAAAAGGAACTTAAATAAATCAAACGCTTTCGGTGTAATTTTTTTTAGATAGTTACAGATAGAACATTGACCATTAAACTTTATTACGAGCTAGATGATTGTTTATTATCCGTCTTTATATAGCTATGCTCCTATTTCCCCGTATCGATTTGCTTTTTACCTAAACTATTTTTAAGGGCAGTAATTTCAGGTGCGTCCAGGTTTCATGGTTCATTGTTTAGAGTGAAAATTATCCACGAATCGGTGAGTATAAAGAGTGTGTTCTCTATGTTTCAGCGATAATTTTAGAAACGACCTTGTGCACCGAATGAAAAGCAATTGCTTGTTTACGAAGCCTATTATTTTCGATGTTTATGTGTGTGGATGCACTTTGTATGTTCACAACACCGTTTGAGACTGAGGTGAGCGTTGGAGAGTCTGTGAATGGTTTCGTTGATGACCTAAAGTTATCTTTAAAACCGTTTTTAGGCTGCTGATGCTACTTCATATATAAAGGATTGTTCGTAGTTTTTTCGATTAATTTCTTCTTTGGAAGGATTCAATAAATTCAATAATCACTTCTCATTGTCTTCATACGGGTGCCTTTAAACGTGAGACGATTGAATCATATTAATACTAAGCATCGACCTTTTTTCTTGTCAATATACAAGTACTTGTCAATATACAAGTATAACTTCTACATCTTGGTTTTTACATTTAAATCAGGTAATGATCTTTGATATCGTGAATAAATGCTGCGAAGTATATTTGCATACCAGTAGTAACCTGGATTGATAGCATAAATAAATATAGATTACTGAGTTGCGCTTGCTGCAAGACTGAATGAGGTTTATTGAATATCAATATATGTTCGCATTATTTTTTGTACCTTCTGAATAACACGTTCACATCTGAATTATCGCGGATTTTTCACAAAACAAAACTAGTACTATTTTCAAAGAAACTCGCTCATGTTTTGGACCAAATATAAGTGTTCCGGCCATGCATCTGAAAATACTTCATAATGAAAAAGAAGTGATGCTTTGTAAAACACATGAACGGGTCTCTTTTATACAGAGTCTAATTTCATTAAAGGAAGTTTGGAACTATATTTTTCCATAGAAATTGGTTAAAACTTCCAAAATCAAAAGCTTGAAAGTTCAAAATATCGAACCCTGGTGTCAGTATTACTTTTATGGTCACATTGTCAATAAGTCCTGAAGTAAAATGAACATAAATCTGTGAATCAGGCAAGATAAAGCTTCTTCTTCTTTTTATTAACATACTATTTACAAAATACTGGGGGAAAAAAGAAATTGTTTTCGGGGAAACTTAAATATCCAAATCTCAGTGAAAACTTCCAATATCGATGGACTGTTTTGAGCATTTGGTGATATCAAAACGTATGTTTCACATACTTTTAAGTGATATCCCTTGACAATGTATGCATTGTTCCCCTTGGTCTATTGGTTAGTTTTGGATACTCGTCTATCAAGCACCTTACAAAAGCATACTTATTATTTTCTCCTTTAAGATTAATCATAAACATTAAAGAGATAGTAGACAACTCATCAAATGTCCTTGCCTATATAGGTATAAATATGTCGATCCCATGGAAACCTTTCTCACATATAGGCATGCATTTGAAAGAAATGTGATTATATTACTGATCGGTGACCTTTCGCTGTCAATTTTATTATAAAAGTAAATTGCTTTGAATATTTTAGAATTATATTTTATTCACTATCTTATATTAATTTCTCTTCAACAATGGCCTTTTTCGGAATGAATAATGTAATGCTATTTGTTGATTAGTTGATAAATTGTCAAACAGCGAAAATGTGATATATATGATCTTAGTATAATTTTATATTATAACAACCTGTTATATGCAAACATATATTTATTTCAAAACTGTTTGTTTGAATTTGACTCACATGCGCATATTGATGTTCATTTTTTACACATATTTCATTACATGTTTCACAATGTTAAATCAATGCTTAAACATTATTGTAGATATGAGATATGAGATAAAAAAAACCCTGATTGGACGCGTCTTCTGCCCTCTTTGTTAAGCAAATTGCGTGCTTGCTTGAGTCATGCTCGACTTATTAGTGGCTGCATTTGTGTTATTTTCAACTGGGATTGATGTAGAAGCCCTCATGTAGTACATTGGATATCAGACATATTTAATTGCAAGAACTTGCAAACCAAAATAACTATCTTAAAGCTTAATGGTATTACGCTAGTATAGCAATTCTTGTGAGCATAGGATTGACACTAATACCAATGGGGATACAGATGGATGCTTGGAGCCTATTGTGTCTACAAGTGACAATTTGGAATTGCGAGGCATTGTTTGTTCTGAATACTAACACAATTTTCTAAGGGGTTGGTTCTTTGGGGCACACACTCTACAGTGATCTTTTATATATTGATATATAATATTATCATAAAGAAAAAGAGCATACGCCATATGTTTACATTCATCGCTTAGTATGATTTCAAGATGTCTTACCTTTTTCTAAAAATCCTGATGTTTTCATTCTCCTCCTCCTCCTTGTCCTCCATTAACCTGACGCTTCCCTCCTCCTTCCGCTATAAGTGTAAAACATTGCATGTTATCTTAAAATGTTTTGTTTCTTTAAAAACGCTTAAATTATTTTTTGTTACAAGTACAAACGGTGATATAGATGTGCTAATAGAACGTACTTATTTGTACTTGCAGCAGTATCAAACCATGAATTTATTGTAACATTATGTTCTAGGCATAATTATCTCCTTAAATGTTACATGTATGTGTACACTTGCCGATTGACTAGTGTAAAAATCTCGGACACTATTTATATGTATCTGTCTATTTCTCAGTATACAATATTTCAACTATTAAGCTCAAGTTTGTTAGCTTTTAGTTAAAATTACTTTAATCCATGTTCCGGCTATGTGTAAGTACAATTTTAGTTTTATTAACATTGGAAAAACCTGATGTGTTTTTTAATACCATCCTCACACCGTTAATACTGCACCTATCTTAAAATGTCCTCATGCATTATTAAACCAAGCTATATGAATTTCAAATTTATAACTTCATTGTTTAGCTGGCTTGTTCCATTGTTAGGTGACCTAGATTCATTTAAGTAAACTATTATTCTATATACAATGAACAGAATGCATTAAGTATACTTTGTTTCGAATGCTCTAGAACTGTCTATTTATTTCATGAAATGAAATATTTAAAAAATCGAATAAACGAGAGTCTTGAAGAATTTGTGGGAAAGTTCTTGCGGAATTTTGAAGTACGTTCTGGAACATTATTTTTGGTATATAAGGGCACTAATCTCTGATTTGTGTGTTCAAAAAATGATGGGAGATAATAAGTACGGAATGGATTTAACTATCCATTAAACAAAGACAGGTGTCGTTTGTTGATATCTGTTAAAAAAGAACGGGAAAAAGTGACTCGAATTCTCAGATTAATTTCTCCCCAGGTGACTACCCGCAGCGCTAGTGTTCAAAACCTCTAGACCATCACAAATTATCCTTGGTATAATCACGTACTGCATACTGCATACTTTGAAAGTGTTGCTACTCATGTAACATATACATAATTCGAATAGCCCAAAAAGGGCACATGAAATGTTTATGACGAAAACTTCCACGCTTGTCTTTATAGGTTAAATATTGTTTTATATTAGTCTGTTTTTCCTTGTTACTAACCTTATATATCACATAGGATCAATGTGTTACAAGAACATGGAAAAACATACATCTGATATGATGTAGTTTTGTAGATTCTTCCGGCTAACAAACATAAAAGCACCTGTACCTACTGCAGTTATAAGACATAGTCAATTAATGAACGCATCTTTTTAAACACTGTTCAACGGGTTTTAATGTCAATATCATAAACATATGGATGAAAAATATACTTGTTCAGATGCATTTATTTAATTTAAAAAAGAAAAGCTTCTTACTTTGAAATTTATTTAGCCTTTGTACTAATGAGTGTTTATTAAATTTTCAAACGGGAAAGGGCGATGGTAATTGATATCAAGTATTCTTGTATTTCCTTTTGTGTAAGATATCATATCTTCTATAAATATTGTTAAGTGAAATATACTCAAAAGCGATAAGTGTTACGAGGCTCATTGTAAAAACGACTTTATTTCTTCTTTCACGTTTTGAAAGATATTCATCGTCATCATCTTTGAGTTCTGATAAAATGAATAATGAAAAAAAAACTGTTGATCTTGAATGTAAGATCTTATCCAAAATATGAATGTTGGAATCGATGTTTGCTCAGAGACAATAGAATAATCCATAAGCTAGTTTCCCAATATTATATAATCTGCTCCATCGCTCGTCTCCATACTCGATAGAACTCGATACATTCTTAAACTAATGGCCAATGAATCAGCTGCATGCCCTTATCTTGTTCAATCATTATTATTATTTATTGCTGGGATGATCACACAAAACAGACAAGCTGTTTGATATATATATTTATACCCGAGATACCATTCATGAAGCAATTGGTTTCCGCTTAAATCGTTTTTACGTATTTCGGTCCTTCCGTCCGTTTTCGCGAACAAGTGTGTAGTATCTTCGACCTAAATAGTACAAAGTTATGGGTACGAGGTGGTAAGTTAAGGCAACGAGATGGCCTCGGTACTTCTCTTTAAACGGAACAAACGGGTGTTTGGCATGCATTTAAGTAGACTTACGGAAGTTACAGAAACAATTTGATAGGATAGGTTTATATTATATTTATATAGCAATATCATCATTAAAAACATAAAAAAACACAATGTTCTTCATGGAACTTTCTTATTCAGTATCAATTCACTCATATGTAAATAAAAAGATAATATGTATAACATGATCAAGGAGCTTGGTGCCTGACACTCCGGCCGTTGTTATACAATATCGAACATGACGTCATGAAGATAAAGCCATTTCAACACGCGCAGAACCACAATGACGTTGGCGACACCAGCCGCCGATGATCGGGGTTCGTGTTCATCGGAGTTGCAGAGAGACGTACTACAATAGCACGTATGCGCTAGTGTGTGAAGTGGTCTATCGACACATGTTGTCCCATACATGTCCGAACATCCTCTATTGACCACTGAAATAAATGACGATTTTATTTTTGTGTTCGAAGTGGTGTATAAAAATGTAACAATATAGCATAAATAGTGGAGTGGAAAATGTCCCGCAAACCCTCCAGAACAACAAACATAAGGCGCCGATACGACAAAAAAGTTTCGTTTAAAATCAGCCTCAATATTTATGTGTGTGTGCCGGCGTGTACGTGCGTGCGTGTTTGGGTGCGTGCGTGTGTGTGTGCGTGCTTCTGTTCGTTCGTGGTGCGTGCGTGCGTTTATGTGTGAAATGGGGTGGAATTCTTTGATTAAAATTGGACCGCGATAGTTGAAATGGTCTTATTGTAAACATCAATAGTATGTGTATTTGGATGCATATCCAATATGTTTTACCAAATTCTTAAAGGTACCATTTACAATACAGACAATTTAAACCATATGGATAAAAAAAACACCGCCCTTAAAAGGAAACGACAAACATCTATGACGTCATATTTCTAAGTCATAATTAAAGACTTTAATAATTGTATAATTAGTTAATTATTTTAATAAAGTGAATTCAGAGAGCTACCGAAGTATCCGTCGGGGTCATTTCCGGATTGTGTCATGCATCCTTTGGGACATTCTTTTCCTTCAAAGCTGTCCTTTTTAAAGGGATCGTTGCACGTTTTATTAACTTGCGTGTTGCAATGGTAACATTTGACACCAAACACCTCGTTTACTGAAAAAAAACAATACATAACATTTAAGTTATTGAGGGATAATACAATTTCCTTTAATCAGTTGAGTAAATGATTCACTTCACGACCATTTAGTATTTGTTATATAGATTTAACTCTGTGTTGTGTATGTGCAGACATCCATCACGCAGATATGTGTAGACCTAAACAAATCGATAATACCCTTGAGGACTTAGTGATTTCGAGATTTTAAGAATCTTCCATGGCCACTTGTGTAAGATAGGTTCATCGAAACCCTCGCGTAGGTTTTTTGTGGAAACGAAATTAACTGACTTTCGGTAGAACACCCCGAATATCTGGGATTGGAATACTGTTACTGTTTGGGGTTGTAGGAACTTATCATTTTGCTTACTGTTTTTGCTATCAGATAGTACGGTAATTAGAAGATTTAATGAGGACTTATTCAACCTGCTGTTATTTTTTTATATGAAAATATAACAAAATATATACTCCAGAATAGAGAATGCTGTTTTAAGCAATACAAATAAAATAGACACATGTAAAAGTATTCGTTAATATTATAAACTTTTTAATCAGTGAATTTTCGTTTAATTGATAAGTCTTTCAGGGCTCCACGGCCATTTACATCGAAAACAACCTCGGATGAATGCCGGGACATCAGTAGAATTAGTTCGTAAACTTTTGAATTATATCAGGAATTAAATGAAGTGTTATACCTTGTATTTGTTGATGTACGCTTACATTGATTGCCAGTCAATGGTAGTATTGCAATCATAATTATTATTCCAAAGAGTGGAGTCATTAAATGTAACTGCTAAAATAAATTACTACGCGATCTACTTGCAGCGGACTTTCGGAGTCGAAAACTGACATTGTAAACCGTTCATATACATCCGAGGTTGTTTTCGATAAAAATGGCAGAGCAGTTCCGAATAAAAGATAAGCATGATCATAAAAGATGTTCAACCATACAATGTTATATGACAAATGATAACATAGGCCCTATATATTTACCCGAAAATACTATCAGTAATCCGACAAGCACCCCGAAACCGATAAGAAATGTCGCCATATTTTTTCTGTATAAGTATTTGCCGATGAATCGGAATGTGATCAATTGTACTAAAGTGTCGTTTTTATAAAATGCATTTAATGTCCTCGTTAAGTATCGTATTATCTTAAAGGGACACTCTTATTCAAAATCAATACATACACATGATTAACAAACATTAATTTTGATTGATAAACCTTTAACTGCTTACTAAATAATGCAATTATGGTAAATATTAATTACTGATAACAAGATTGTAACCGTGTATTAAAACGCAAATATATTAAATGATTGGTGAATTCTTAAAAAAATACTGTGATCAACTATAGTATCATAAGGTAGAAATACCGTGTTTTAAGCTCATTTCTTTCAAATTTAATCCGGTTTCCTTCATAAGAACCATTGTTTTCGACATTTATTCATCCTTTTGGGGATATTAAACTATATTATTAATTGTGGTTAATCTTATCATTAAAGCTGCACTCTAATAGCTTTTTAATATTTTGTCTTGGAAAGAGCAAATTTTTAAGCAAATATCTGCAAACCAATTATATAAGATTGCTGACAAGGAAAAATGCATAAAACATTAGGTTTTGAACTTAAATATAAAAATCTGCGATTTAATTTTTGGCAGCAGTCTTATATAACTGGTTTCCATGGGTTTTTGCAAAAATTGGCTCGTTCCAAGACAAAAAATAAAAAAGTTGTCAAAACCTGTGAGAGTGCAGCTTTAAGAGCACATTACAATGCTTTCACAATTTTAACAAGATATGTGATACCTGTTTTTAATGTAATCACGTGACCAGTTTTCTGATAAAGCAGAAAGTCAACTTTCTATGTTTTTATTTTGTTTATGTTTAATCAATCTGTTTAGTCAAAATTTAGCGCCGTTATATATTTTAGACCACTTCCCTTTACATGTATGCATTATGTTATTTTAATGTAGAAAATATATGCATTATTTTTTTCGGTAAAATTAAAGAACTGACAGATATGTCGACCAGTTCTTCCAATTCTAATTCAATATAATAAACATGTAGACACGATATTAAAAATGTACAGAGACGATTGTACTCGCCTAAATAGTAAAAGAAATAGAAACAAATAATCATTGAAGAATTTATAAATTTGGCAAACAAAAAAAAAAGTTGATATACTAGGCTGACCTTGGATATTTGCGTACACAGTAGCTGTTGAAAAGAGTGGTTAAATAACTGAAAATGAATGTGCTGAAAAAAACATTTCATTGCGTTTAAGTGAAATGTTTTAATTTTGAAGGGAGTTAAATGCTTTTGTCGACTTTTAAAAAAGAGAAAATGCACGTATTTAGTTGTTTTTGCAATCAATTGTTGTTCAAGTTTTTCACAACGAGCGTGGAGCAATCACCAACAAACTTAGTAGTATAAACACGTAAATTAACTAGCTCATATATTGTCTAGTGTCCTCAGTCTGTTACACTTTAAACGTTCGAACTTTATAAACATGTGGATTGTGTCAAGAACTGGTCTATTTGAACAACAGTATTTTGTCCCTTAAAAGTAACACTCTTATTCAAAATCATTACATACACATGAATAACAAACATACATTTTCACTGATAAACCTTAAACTACTTACTAAATAATGCATTTATGGAAAATATTTATTACTGATAACAAGATTCTAATCATGTATTTAATAGCAGAAAGCGCAAAAACATTAAATGATTGGTGAATGCTAAAATATTTATTGAGGTCTACTATAGTCTCATAAGGTAGAAATACCGTGTTTTATGCTCATTTCGCTCAAATTAAACTCGGTATCCTTCATCAGAACCATTGTTTTCGACATTTATTCATCTTTTTTTTAATACTAAAACAATATTATTAATTGTCTTAAGTGTTATTTGGGAGTAAGAGTGCATCTTTAAATACCTTGATATATAAACGCGCAAGGTTATTGCAGATAATCATTAAAAATACGTAGAAAATATCGTCACCTTAGCGCAATAACTCAATAACTGCATGCAGAAATAGAAGCAGATATTGAGTTCTTGCACTAAACTGACAATATGTAAGTTGGAAAACTTATGTCATTCTTATATCGATAAAAGTGTTTTTTTTTCAATCACGTTCGTCTACAGTTCAAAAGTGAAGTACGCCATTGAAGATTCAGAATTGATAGATGCGTGTAACACATACCATTGTTTGTTATGCATTGAGTGTCCACTTGGATATACAAAAAGAGGTCTATAAAACGTTAAGTATCTTACTGATGGTTGTCAACAGTGCATTGCAGTATCGTTAGTAGTCCTATTAGATGATATTAAAAAAGAGGACAACTTTTCTAACTTACAATTTCTCGTTATTTCTTAACAGTTAACCTTAATGTACGTTAAATACATTGTTAGATAATATGCGGTCCGTGGTTATAGTATACTTATCACTCAACGTAACGGAATTTACATGAGTCACCAACAATTATGCTTTGAAGTATTTAAGTGTTCTTCCATCTCTTCCACAGACAATAATTTTGTCTTATCGGAGCGAAAAGTGTTTGTTTGGCAATGAAAGTCTGCAAATGTGGCAATATATACAAATGTTCTTACGAAAGGAACATAAGGAAGAGGGATGGAGAACAGCCAGATGCAAATATTCAAAGGTGCTACAACCTAAGTTATGGGACGTGATTACAATAAATACACTGTAATCGTAATGGTTTTTCCTTCTCATATTTTAGAACTGGAGCATAACTTAAAAAGCATTTATATAATTTTTAAAAAATTAATTCAAGTATTTTAAAAAAAAATCATTTACCTCAAAGGCTTTGGTTTAATTCATTTAAGAGGGGATGGATAGTCGTTTCCTTATGTTTAACATATACAATGGTAACATCAAATAAAGTTTAATCTTAAATTCTTAAGCTATCGATCGATAATGAGCTGAAACACTATTGATGAAACATCTATGTTCAATCTATAAATCAAATACATTTTACTGGTTGGCTGAAGCATCTATGCTCAAGCTATAAATCAAATACCTTTTACTGGTTTGCTGAAGCATCTATGCTCAAGCTTTAAATCAAATGCATTTTACTGGTTGGCTGAAGCATCTATGCTCAAGCTATAAATCAAATACATTTTACTGGTTGGCTGAAGCATCTATGTTCAAGCTATAAATCAAATACATTTTACTGGTTGGCTGAAGCATCTATGCTCAAGCTATATATCAAATACATTTTACTGGTTGGCTGAAGCATCTATGCTCAAGCTATAAATCAAATACATTTTACTGGTTGGCTGAAGCATCTATGCTCAAGCTATAAATCAAATACAATTTACTGGCTGGCTGAAGCATCTATTTTTCAGGTTAATAGTGATAGTAATACATTATGCTTTCTCTAAGAATATACAATAAAATGAGAGAGAAATGTTAAAATATAATATTTGATACAGAAAGATGGCTTCTAACATCTAAACTGCATCAATATCATGTTCATTCAATATATACATTCTTTTGAAAAGAATGGTCAAATTGTTTGAAACAGTTCCGCTTATTTTAATAACGAGTTTTCCAGAATAATCATATATTTAAAATAATGCATTTAAACACCCGTAATAAAAACAATGAGGATATGCACAGAATGTTGGAAGTCCGTGTACTTGATCAAATCTAAAATGACCAAGTCCATTATCAATTCCGTATATGCTCATTTTCCCCTTTGAAATAACTATAAGAAATAAAACCGTAGCCTCTGTAACCTTCAATATGCATAAAACTTACTGAAAATATGATCTTCGTATGAATATTAACCGCTATTTAAGTAAAATATTTATGAAGAGCCGTGTACTTTTCCGAAATGTTCTACTCCGAGAAATTGGTTGGTCAGGATTTTTACTTCCTGTGTTCGCATTTGCCAGATCCACTCAACTGACATTTTAACTGTCTTGGCAGATGGGTCGGAGGGGTTTCATGAACTCAGAAGGCAGCGTCAGCAATCGTCCGCTAGTCATACGTTATAGTGTATTATCTTTAATATTCAACATTATTCTCGTAGAAAATCGTACAAAAGCGGGAGCTAAACCAAAGGAAGAAGCCAAGCAAATCGTATGAACCCATGCTAAGTTAGTAGGACTACAAGTAAGGTAACTACATAACTCCTGGCTGTCACTGCCACGAATTTCAGCCCTGATTACCGACGACATATCGAATAGGCATAGCACGTGAATTGGGAACAGAGTAATAAATACAAAAGTAGTGAGCGTAGCTTAATCCTGTTATAAGGGACGTTAGTAGCTTCGTGAAATTGGGGCCGGATCACATTCAAGTTTTATTGAGCGCCGCTTTGTCAAGGGTATAAATGCAGTTCACCCTAATCTAATGATTTCCTAAAGCCATGGGGCTCATTTACTGATCAAATACAACCTAAAAACGAAGTGTTTTTTTTAAGTTCAATTATTCTCGAGTTTGTTTGGGGAACACTGTTGACTTTAATCGGAAAACTATGTATTGCTCATCGACGGGTCCAGTACAACACATCAGGGAAGTTTTTATGATCCTCGGTCAAATCATCTAATAGGTTTTATCAGTTTCATCTGTTTAATGTTCTCTGTCAATAATCACTCTGATTTTCTAAATCATGGTCAATCGTAGCATTTACCTTTCACAGTGAGATATATGCCAATATACTTATCACTGTTAGTGTTGAATTGCTACACACTGTAAATTAATCGTCAGCAATCGTACACACATATAAACAAGACCAATTTTGGCATCGTGATAGTGAGAGCCAGTCTGAAATTGTAAATATTCGTACTGCATTATGACAATGATTTCGTATGATCATACTCGATTCCTCAAGAACCATGTAGAATCAATCCTCGTGTTTACCGACAACTGATTACGTTTTATTTCGATTTTATAACCGTGGGCGATCTTTAAATCGTGACAGACCAAATTTTTAATTAAACATTGATTAAAAATCTGGCCCCAATATCTCGAAACTTCTTAAGCGTAACAAGTTAAGTAGCTTATTCAATTAAGCCAAATTACATAATCATGATTTTAATAATAATAATAAAAGTTTATATTGGTTAGCATAAAGATTATTTCCTTTTGAAGTCCAAAAACCGTAAAGAATATAAATATTGCACAAAATATACCAAAACAAAAGAAGTGAGCTTAGCCTAATCCTGTGATAAGTGACATAAGAAGCTTTGTAAAATTGGGACCAGATCACAATCAAGGTCTCTTGAGCGCCGCTTTGTCAAGGGGAAAAATACAGTTCACCCTAATCTACTGAATTCATAAAACAATGGGGCTCATTTTTCTGATCAAATACAACCTTAAAAACGAAGTTTGATTTTCAAGTTCAATTATTCTCGGATTCGTGTGGTGAACACTGTTGACTTTAATCGAAAAACAATGCATGACTCATCGACGGGTCAAGTACAACACATCAGGGAAGTTTTTATGATTCTCGATCAAATCATCATAGGTTGTATAGGTTTCATCTGTTTAAAGTCCTCTGAAGGAACTCGTGTTAGCAAATCATTCTGCACTCAGTTTGAAAAAACTCTATTGTCAATGTGTCCTTAAAAACGAAGTTTGATTTTCAAGTTCAATGATTAGGGTTCAAGTGGTGAACACTGTTGACTTTAATCGAAACACAATGCATCACTCATCGACGGGTTAAGTACAACACATCAGGGAAGTTTTTATGATCCTCGGTCAAATCATCTAAAAGGTTGTATAGGTTTCATCTGTTTAAAGTCCTCTGAAGGAACACGTGTTAGCAAATCATTCTGCACTCGGTTTGAATAAACCCTATTGTCAATGCATATTTTTCACACGGCCGAAACAAATATATGGTTTCCACTCAGGGCCACGGAAATTATTCATAGTGATGTTTTTTTCGCTTCAAGAAGTGTAGACTTTAGACTCAAACACTTGAACTGCAAAATTGTATGTTTTCCAAACTGTTTCACTTCTTTTCTGTTAATAGATTTGTATTTTAGAGGGAGATCATAGAATGTTTTGGGATAATTTTATTACATTTTTTTATAGCAGTCGACGAAGAAAACTCTAAGTTGCAAATCCTGATCGCACATTGTTAGCATTTGATATCGGTTTAGAAACAAAACCCGTGTGCCATTTTATTTTTCGAAGATGGTCAGCTGTATTTTATAGAATATTGTGTGTACATCTATTATTTATTATTTGAATTAATAAAAATACAGGTAAATAGTTGGAGTCTGTTGGTAGTATTCGTGTCCATCCCTCAGCAACTACGTCCAGGGTTCGAGGAGAGCTGCAAGAGATCGTTTGGAGGTCCGCTGTTGACTTAAATAAATACACTTACGTCTAAGAAACAAGCTCAGTAGCCAAAAATTTAAACATAAGCCCCGTTTAATGGCACAGCTTAAACGCCAAGGACATATAACACAAAAAATACAAACAAGAAACATGGCATAAGAACACTTATTTGATGATCGTATTGTTTCATTTTATTGACTTTTTAAAATTTGACAAAACCGTTTACAGAATCACAGATACAATAGCGAACACATCGACGTCGATAACAAACTTTATTGATTATAAAAAGCAACATATGAAGCTTGTTACTATAAAACGCCGACTTAACCAATAAATACGAACAAAAACAAGGAAAACAAACTATTTAGTGCAATGACTTAAAGATAGGGTAATATATTCATATCAAGTATCAGTAAAATGATGAGTCATTGTAGGCGGAAATAGATAAAACAGATATAGACAATGTTTTACATATATATGTTTGTACAAATTATCGTCCAGTTATAATCTATAATCAATACTGTATTGTCTGAGCAAATCATTCAAACAGTCAAGCTTTCGGCGCGATAAGAATACAAAACGTTTATGCAAAGAAAAATCACAAAGTCTAAGCATAGTTCATTTTGCAATGTTAAAATAATCTGGCATTTGCGTTTACTCGATTTTTTACATCTACGTATTCAACATAAGTAATTGATCTCACAATATTATATCGCACGCTGGAAAATAAAATGGCGCGAATGTGTATACAATGTTTAAAAAATATGTCAAATTTGTCAAAAGGTAACAGTCAAGGTCATCAGAGAACAATATTGGTATTTGTTTTCAAACCTCTACACATGGTCCAAATTTCATTGCTATAACTTCAAAAATAAGAAAGTAGGTTAAAACGTCAAGGTCATCAGAGGACAATATTGATATTTGATTTCAAACCTCTACACATGGTCCAAAGTTCATTGCTGTAACTTCAAAAATAAGAAAGTAGATCAATAGGACATAATCAAGGTCATCCAACGACAACATTGATATTTGTTTACAAAACTGTACACATCGTCCAAATTCCATTGCTGTAGCGTCAAAAACCAAGTAGGTCAGGTAATTGATCACACAATATTATATCGTACGCTGGTCAATAAGATGGCGCGAATGTGTATAAAATATTAAAACAATATGTATAACATGAAAACATTTATAAAATCTACAAAAATGAAAAATAATATAATGTCAATAATATAATAAAATATCATTCATTAAACAACATGCACACTTTCATAAACAAAAGCACGAAACGGAGAAGAATCAAAAGCTTTTAAAAAGAAACATGATACTGACGGAAAATGTACATGTTCTTTTATGTCTATGGCTATATTTCAATACTTACAAGTTGCTACCACATTTTTGTATTGAAGTTGAAGTCTGTCACTCAGAATGTTTCTTAAGTTTGGGATATTGATCTTGTTGCTAGTTTCCTCGATTCATTATCGTAAGGACCTTTTTTGCAATTATCGTAATTAATTTAATAAATCAATAAGATAACTGAACAACTATTTTAAGATCTAATCTTCGTATGTATATATATATATGTGTGTGTTAAACAAAACGTATGTTAACAATAAAAACCAAAACTGACACTTAAAACGAATAATCCCATCCTTGAAACATAATGGCTTGCAATACGTTATTGACTATTTCTGTTTGCTCGAGATGGCCAACATAACAAAGTGCAACATTCATTATGGATGTTGAAAAGTGGCAGTTAAACTTTTGCCATAGACAGTGACATCAATTCAACATTATTTGTACGTTTATGTTAGATTATAGTTTGCAACAAGTTAATTTTACCTTCGTAGCATGTAAAGTTGTCCATATTTTACTTAATACGTGAATAAAGTACACTCTAAGCAATCTACATTTTTCATGTAAAAGGCTTTAACTGATAAAAGAAGCCTTTTATGCAAATATTTAAGACATGTCACTCAGACAACAAAAACAATATGAAATATGATATAATAAAGATAATATAGATTTTAATAATACAATGAAAAATACATGTAAACTGGAAAATGGTCAAATTCAAAATGCTTGTGCATACATGTACGCGGTTAGAGTTTGTAGAAAGAAATGATCTATCAACTCTAGTATCAGCACATATGGCCAAGTAAATATTCAACCGATACCTACCAAGCGGGTTAATTGTAACAGATGTTCAATGAAATAGTTCATACATAAATTGGTATGCTTGTTCTTTTTAATAGTTACTGTATAATCAATCGTAAAAAAAATATTTGTTTTATTAAAACTATTGCATAATTTGATTTTGAAAATTCAATACGAATCGGTCAATGTGTATATTACTGCACTACAGACGACAACAAACCTGTACTTGTTACATACATGTCTATTTCAAGGGAAGCAAATCTTATAAAAGATGGAAAATATAGTCCCGAGTTGTCTATACAGAGTGAAATGATCAAATGTTATCATTTAACTCGAGCCAGAGTGAAATGATCAAGTTATCATTCAACATTTTTTCATTCTATCACTGATATACATGAAATAAAATAGAAGCACCACTTGTTGCACATTAAACAAAAAAGTATTAAGTTTGTTTGTGTTATAAATGATTGTCGATTAATGTCGTGGCAAGGAGTTGAGATTAATTTATTGAGATGAATTTTATCTCCAAGAAAATATATTTCAAATACTAGATGGCATGTATCATGTAAGATAGTACCAATATACCCTCGATTTAAAAAGACAGTAAGTCGATCAGTTAGTCTTAATGGAGGTAGCATTTAAATTTCACGAAGTTTTTTGAAAATGTCGACATATAAATCCGGATGAGTAATAGCATTAACAATAAGAGATTTGATGCGCAACAATTGCTCTATAAAATGCTACAATATGCTTTGTTTACCTAGTATGATGTTACACCAGAGATGCGTTCAATGCACCAACATACAGACGAGTTTTGAGACAACACGAGTGAGCATATGTGGGATTTTTTACCTTTTTTATACAATACACATACACTAAAACTGAATGTATTAGGATAGATAATATTTTTTTAAAAACCTCTGTTGAAAAATTATATTTTATTGTAATGTCATTAATACATTTTCAATGGTGGATTTTATATATATATATTTTCATCTGACATTTTTCAACTCATTACATAACATTACATATAATTATGTGGTATGTTCTGTACAATTAACTGCACCATACTTACATATCTACACTTTCTAAAGTATTTATTCTAAAGTTTCTCATTTTAACATTTGACATACGACTGGATAACACAATGAGATCACCTTCTTTCTTCGTTGAAATTGGCGTACATGTAAAACGAACTTAGATATTCGGAAACGCATTCATGGCAGAACACAAATTGTTCCTGAAATCAAAAATGAAAAAAAAAAATTGCTGCTAGTATTAGACGATAATTAGAGCATTTATGTTTCTAGTATTATAGAATGAACGCATCGCACAATTATCTAATATACTGGGCCCAATTTCTCGAAACTTCCGGATTAAGCTAAGCTCGTATTTTTGTTTTTCAATAATTTGCGTAACATTTACTTCTTTAAGCACTTTTATACTTTTGACAGGAATTGAATTTATTATAATCACAAAAAACAATTTTCCTTTTATAAAAGTTCAATTTAAGTATGTATTTTAGCTAATTGAAATAAGCTACTTAAGCCTGCTAAGTTTAAGAAGTTTCGAGAAATCGGGGCCAGTCTTCCCCTAAGGTGAAAGGAAATGAATAATGCAATAGGGAGCCATATAAATCAATGCTCTGAAAAACGTAGCGTTTGTCGAACGACTCACAAGGCGATTGGATATACTGAATTTTAAGTAATATTTGTTCTTTATTGTTCGTTTGTTCAGTCGAACAATTTACCTGATTGGGAATTGCTAGCCTCCGCGTGGTTTTGACCTTCCTTACAGCGTTCAGTACACTGACTTCATGCTCCACCGCCATCTTGTGGAGAAGCAGCGAAACAGCGCAGAACAGACCACTCTTGCCGGCACCATCACTATGGTAATGACATGATAATGACAACGAGTAATCTCGGTATAAATGATCTTGATCTACATACAATTAAAAAAAATATATATATATTAAGTTATCAATATTTTCATCTAACGCCGATTCGAAGCTCATCTCTACAATATTTTACTTTTAATGTTTATATCGACCACACCAAGAGTTTTACAAAACATTTCGACATTTTTCTCTCGAACGAAACCACACCATCTGATTATACTTTAATTCTTTGCATGTAAATTTAAAACTATGTAAGCATCCGGTATTTAGAACAATCAGAACTGAAAATTAAATAATTACAAGCAATGGACCAATATTGGTCCGTATTCTTGGTTTTTTGTGACACTCTCTATCACGTTCAGAAATGACAGAAAGTTTGCAGTTGATTTTGGAATATTCTTCTTTTGATCCCAGTCAGTAAACTGAAGATGTGGAATGATTCGATCAGTGTTCATCTGAAAAAATAATCGCATCTATTGTTTTTGTATATCTTCTCAAATAAAGACATTCTTAGTCGTATGAATGTCCATTGTATCTTCTATTCAAATAGTAAATAGCTTTGTCATAAACTAGTTTGTAGTCGATTACTGTTAACTGCATTGACACAATTGATAAGGAATTATACAGAATATATTACAATCGTAAATCACAAAAATTTAAATTATAAAAATGTCTGACAGTTTATAACGAAATCATTCCAATTTATTTCTTGATAACAGAAACTTACCACAATTGTCAATAAAATTGCTATGTATTCTTACCCCTGGCCCTTTGTGCTGTATTGTCAATGTTCGTTCTACGTAAAATGTGTTCTTCTCTTCTCTCGAACTGCTGACTTTAAAAGTTCCATCTTCTAATACATCTTGATTTGCAGCAGGGTAGTATATACCGATATCCTGTAACAAGGGTTATTAAGTATTGAGGGCGCAAACAAACTGAAAACATTAAAACGTACTCTACTGCATCTTAAATATAAAAATAACTTCTCTGAACGTTCTTAAAACAAGGTGATTACAATGTGTTTAAAGTGTACTTTAGATTCAGTACTACATTGTTAAATTATCTAGTTTTATTGCTTGGTGGCCTAGATTCATTTAAGTAAGCTATGTTTTACCCATAGTATTTTATAAGAAAGTAAGTTTAATTAAGAGGATTTGTGGGAATCGTTCAAAAAGTGTTGTTGGATTTAGAGAGTGTTCATATAGTTTGTTAATTATTGCATGTGGATTCATTGAGAAGGAGATTAAAAAAAACAATGTCAGTGAATATATTTTGTGAACTTTTCCACTTTGAAAATATTCTTTATTCCATATAAATTTTAGCATTACAAATTTTGAAATTTCTTTAAATGTTGTTGTTGCTTATAGTTTGTTTCTGGTTTGCAAAATTATGTTTGTTGTGTTTGGTTGTCGTAAAAAAGGCAATAATCGGTAGGCAGCCAAGACATTTTTTGTCGATAGTTGTCCGTTGAAATATTTAAAGAGTATTTCAAATTAAGTTGTTCCTGGCGACATTCAATTTATGTCCTAAAATCGCTATTAAAAGATAGATTACTACCTTTTGTTTGTCCATATCAGCTTCTAAGCTGACAATACATGAACACCTCTCTTGGACAGCTAGGGTCAAAAAGTCGATAACCGTCTCTGGTAGTGGAGTTTGTGCTACCAGGTAGCGTTTCTTCATTATGAAGCTCTGTAAACATGAATGAAGACAAAACTTTTACGAGCAAAGAATTCGTTTTATTTCCGATACACCATTGGTGAAGTGGAGTTAAGTGTCGTTATATAAAGAAAGTAATATAATGCAATAACATGAATATTGTTCAAGATTGCTCTGTGGAAACAAACAACTGTTGGGACATTAACCATATACCGCAAGTCAGTATAACATATTATTCATATGTACTTTTTCTAACTATCACCCAAATCTACCACATCATATTCTTATAAGGTTTGGCTATTTTGAGATGGGTGTGCTACTGAGACTCATCCATGAAATAATATTTAAATCCAGATGCTATGTCATATGTCATTATTCTTTTGATAGACAAAGACCTATGTGTGGCTTTTGAAAGAGTTAAAAAAACGTTATGGATTACCTTCAGCTAACGTTTTATTTACGTTCGTATGAGAATCTTACAAACAATGTAATCATTTGTGATTTCGACATATCGTATAATAACTTTATGCTTTAAACTTCTTTTTGAGTTTAGGACAAACAAAGTTTGTGTCCAGAAATGATTGTCTGAATAAGTTCAGTCAAGTTTAACAGAGCAGTGTATCTCTTAACAGATTCATTGATTCTCTTTGAACGCATGTACAATTTGATTTGATACTAAAATGTATTATGTGTATTTCTTTTTTGAATACGAAATTACACGATGGGAGGATGCTTACATGTATGTACACAGCATTGATGTAGTCCGTCGCTCCTGGTTTGAGACCTAGATAAAGACGTGGTCTGTTTTCATCACCTAACCAAAAGCATCAACATCAGAAATAATAAATACAATCATCAATATCAGTGTGTTAGGCAACGACTATCATTTCGTTAAATTGACACTAAAATATCCGTCCTTGTTAATTTATAACAAACAAATTGATTATAGACAGAAAGGCAATTTAATTTAACAATGTTTGTCAGATGTCAACTCAAATTGTTTTCATATTAAGAAATGCCAATGTCGACCTGGGATATCGGCGCTTGCTCTGTTTTTGTTCCTGTGCTGCTCATTTCGATCAACCGCCTCAATTTCTTCTTTGCATCGTGTTTTCACCGTGTGCTGCAATCTCTAAAATAACAGAAATCCAAAAGTAAACAAGAACGCCGGGGGGGGGGGGGCTTACGTGTCTTTGCATAATGGAATAAGGGTCATAACCGGACAACCTTTTTAAGCATAAACTATGGGACATGCTTAACGTCCTGTATTGTATTGTTATTATACATGTATGAACAGTTTCATGTAAATATCTAAAACAAGTATTGATATATGGCAAATTTAAAGTATTGTTTTTTCTTTACTTTAACTCGAGCATTATTGAAAACGAGCAATGGGCATTTTTTACACGAGTGCATTTTGTCAATAGAAGTATCTTACACAATATTATTTTAAATTATTGTTAAGGTTAAAACGTTTACACTTCGACACCATTGATGATGTCACCACCGCCAACAATGACGACACTAAGGCTATTGAAAAACCACAACGTATATTTGACGAGTTAAACAAAAACGTCTTTTGGTAAGAGGTGGATGACTCAACAGGTAAAATTTATAGCGACCTACTTTGAACTGACTGTTCAGTTCTTGTATAGAGTGAGGTTTCATATACTGATTAAAGTTATCTCCCTTGACTTGGCTGCAGTCAAATGTCAATGAATACACCACAGCTGTGTGCAAAAACTTGTATTGCTCCTGTAACGAGATAATGGTACTGATACAATGTCAATGTCATGTGCATATTACAATTTAATGCATAGAAACCAGGACACTTAAATCTTAATCATGAAATAAATATTTGGTTTACAAAAGGAACATTAAAAGGATCAATTACATACAACTGGGTAAAAACAAATAAATATTATGTCGTTTGTACTGAAGTACATAATGTGATGTGTATATAAATAGAAAAACCGGTTGTACATTTAGTTTCGCTCACAATTATATTATGAAGTCCGAACAAAGAGAAGGATGTTAGTGTAGCCCATTTGTAATAGATCATAAATGGGTAACAATGAATCGTATTTACATGGTAACAATGATACGCATTGAGTCGCAAAATACATATCATCCTATGAACAAACATTGATGAAAATACAGAATCATATCTTGCTTAACAGTCAATGAAGTTAAGGCTTGGTACTCTTGCACGCATGTTGCAATCGTTAGGGCGGTGATGCAGCATGACCTCAAAATCATGACCCGATAAACCCGATCAATGCCTACACTTTAACCTAATATCTCACCAACGTTTGAACCATATTCGGCCTATTCCGGCGAATTGTATGGACACAGCCCAAGATATCAATGGCTCGTTCCACTTCACCTTCTTCTGTCAGGATGTCCAGAGCAATGTATATGCCTGTTCTTCCAACACCAGCACTGTTATGTAAGGGAAGAAAACAAACGTATATACACTACAATATGTATCAAACACAAATCAGTTTCTTTAAAAAGAATACAAATGTGTTTCTTAACTTTTTTACACGTTTACTATTTGTTTAATAAAAAAGGGAAGCCCTCTCTACAATACTTTGTTCAATGCAAGACAACATTAACATCACATAGATTTCAAGTTCTAGAAATATCCATTGACCTAGGATATATTATTTTGCCCTACTTATCTAATTCTTTTCACTCTAAAATCTGCTACCTCCTGATTGTTCTATGTTTTAAACTTAAGTAAAATATAAATTATTATTTAAAATACATTATGACCATGACAAAGATACGGGCAAGCGCAATAAACATAAGCTTATTATCCTATTTCGTAGCTGGATAATGTCGGTTATGTATACGAACCTGCAATGCACAACTGTTGGTCCATTCAGTGTACTCGGCGTACTCTGAACACGCTGTCTAAACTCTATCAATTCAGTGACATCGTCGGGTATTGCTTTGTCAGGCCAACACGTGAATTGCAGATGGCACAGTGTTCTTTCTTCGGTACCCTGTACATATAGCGATGTTTCAATGCAGTTTTATCATATGCAGTAGACGTATGTTTAATAATTCGAATCAAATTTATGTTTGTCAAAACCCGGCTCATCCCCCTTGTAATCTTATTGACCTGTTTCCTAGATGATATCCAGCATATATATTAGAAGCAACCCTAATTTCTCGAACAATCTAAAGTCGGTTATAACGCGACAAACCTAAGCACACGTTTATTGTTTTGGGTTATATTATTTAATAGTATCACTTTAAAGATGTTTGTTTTAAGACTAAATTAGAAAATAATATATTATATTATTCTTATTTATTTTACCAGTAAACTAGTTTTTTCCATTAAGGTTTTGAATAATAAGCTGTCCTAGTACTGTGTTTTCAATTTCGTTAACTGTTGGATGCATGGTCTATTTCTTAAATGTTTATATTTACGGTATTGTCATGAAATATTAAGTTTAGTAAGTGATAATGCATCCATTTGTTAAGTCGAATATTGTGATCGTCATATTGGTAATTGTTAACTTAAAGTTTAATTTACTTTGTATTTTAACAGCTGATGACTAGGAATTGTATGTATAGAAGCATAAGAAAACCGATCCTTAAATACGGATGAAATAGACATAAGAAAGTTTGTGGATTTCACACAAGTTCTTAAATATCAAATGCACGAACTCTCTATAGGAATTTTAACTTAATTCTTAATCTATTTTGTATGCCTTGGTAATGTCAGAAAATGATTTCCTTACAATAAGCATGAGTTATTTGTGAATTAAAACCCGGAATAAAAATAAATGTTTACGTGCATGTTCCAATGTTCATTATTATCTAGCTTTCATTTAACGAGCCCAATTTCTAAATTCATAAGAAAACCATTTATTTAAGTAAAATATTTATCCGTGAACATTTTCATATTTCCTTGAATTGTGCCTGAACAGTACGGAAGAGCATAATTCGTCAACACTTTATAGAGTAGCCGCTTTGGTTTGATTGAGACTCTTTTTTACAGTACTCATATGCGCAACACTGTCAATGCCTCTTAGCAGCCGCTGAGTGGTAGTCTTTGTTCAAGATTAGTATTCAATGACATCCGATGATAATGATATAGCGAGTCCACTCACCCTGGTCAGCACCCAATGAGATACCCACCATGGTCAATGTGAAAGTCCTCCTAGTAAACTCAGCATACTCATCCTCCGAGCGGCTCTCCACCTTAATATCACCAAACATCTGAGTTGTTCCAGGGTTTGGCCAGTATTGCTCGCATTTATGAGACTGGAATAATTGTTACCAATTTTTTTAAACATAATGCAGAATTTTAAAACAGTACGTTTTATTATTTTCCTTTACATAATCCGAATCTCTCTAATCCCATACATAATACAGGAATGTTTAGTTATACTTACTCCCCGTTCAATGAGGTTAGTAACCATGGCAATCTTCTCAACCTTTTGTTGCCAAAGCATTTTCCAGAATAGGCTAAAATCTCCTAATTGTTGGGACATTGGACCTTGAATTGAAAGATGTCGAACCTACAATGTCGGTCAAATTGTCACAAAAATCTTACATTTTTGTTTACGACGTCAAATCATTTAGACTTATGAGGAGTAACACCAATAATTCTGGTTTAAATAATTGTAAATTCAAGTAAGGGTGATTCAAGTCTCCTTATTGTCGGACATTTGACCTTGAATTGAAAGATGTCGTATCTACAATGTCTTTGAAATTGTTACAAAAATTTCACATTTTTGTTTACGACGTCAATGCGTTTAGAAGTATAAATAGTAACACCAATAATTCTGGTTTATATAATTGTAAATTCAAGTAAGCGTAAAATGCTGAAAACTGTCCATTATTTCATTCTTACCTAGTGTGGCGATGTACTGTTTTGGCCTTTTATACCCCTGAAAATATATTGTTATAGCCAGTTGTTTATAGGATGTTAACTCTTCTTTTCTTATAGTTTAGAAACTATGACACAGTGTTAAAAGGACCGGGTTTAAGAATACATACGTAACTAGGAAGTTAAAACAATACCGCTTTAAAACTCGAAAGGCAAATTATCACAAAATAAAACTACACTGGAAAACATAAATCAAGTCACAAAATTCAATAAAATAAAAAGAAACATAGGTCAAACTGAAAAATGTAATTAGTTTTACATAAAATATCAGGGCCTTGAGGGTGTTTTTTCAATAAAGTATTAATTCTAAGTAAAACTGAGGATATCATTGTATCGCACAAGTTCCGTATCCTTAATAAGTTCGTCTTACATTATGAGTTTTATAAATCAAAATATTGGAACGCCAATGTTGCTGTTGTTTTAGTGGTCCAAAAAAAATAGGCATAACTCAAAAGTTATTAATATAACAGTTATGGGCCTTGTTGCACATATGCGTACAATCTCCGACAAAAGTAATACCAAACTGCAATATATTGATTGGTGTTTGTGCTATGGCCCAGTTTTATAGCACACAACTCAAATGACACGAAGGCTATGACAACACATCGACAGTCGAGTTAATATAATTACTTATTTAAGGCAGTGTAACAATTTGTAATAGTTACATACGTCAATAAAGCTAGCATTGATGTAATCGGATCCAACACTGCCTGTGACCTTGACCCTTGAATCATCATCTAAACGGTCGCAAAGGAAACACACATTGTTTGATATGTAATAAAATATTTACATTTCCCTTATCGTTGTCAAAATATGTATATAGTTTACAAATTCAATGTTAACAATAAGTTATTGCACAATTCATGGAGGACTTCAACAACGAGATACATACGGGGTAAGTACCTAAATCGGAACAGTACCCTAATATGGAACACCCGTTTTAAAAATCGGTTTTTGATCGGTTTATTTACGATTTAAATCAACATATATGCTTGCTTTAGATACAAGTTCCTAAAAACACGATACTCCGGTAAGTATTTCAAATGCTGCTATCATTCAAAGATTTTCTTGTTAAAATGTTAATACATGGCACGCAGGGGAATGACTTCAAGCCACAGTCTCAGCAAACTGGTACAGTCTGTATTTGTTTACTTAAATCGTCAAATTTAACTGAGAAAAATGACAAAAAAAACAAGCTGGAAATGAAATGAATCATAAATTTACTCAAACAAAATATGTAGCAATAATTTTATGGGAAACATAAAAATGTATAGCGGATTAAAACTGTTAAATATTTAGGTACTCCGAGGACAAAATGGCAGTCCTTGACTGTGCGGTTAATAAAGTTATTTTCATGCAGATTGGTAGTTACATGAAAAATACCATTTATATCAACCAATTGGTCTTGAATCCTAGTATAATGATGGAAAAAATTGTAGTTGTGGTGCAAGTCTAACTAAAATATTTCTAAAATAGTGCCGAAAGTGTTCCGTTTTCGGTACGCACCCAGTACAGTATAATTGGACTACTCGAAAAAGTATTGCCATCTTAGTTTAATTGCATCTTTATCAACGGTCAAAACACCCCAAACTGCTACTATATGTACGGTTATCAAACTAAACACGTGAACTAAGACATAACAAGGACCATAACTTACATGGATAAATGCCTTTGTACCGGTTCTTACTTATATTCTCTCTCTTCTGCGATTCCACATAAGACTTCGCAGAACAGTGAGAAAAAATCTGTGAACAAGGGAAAAAGAATGCTTACAGTAAACTAACTTGGCTGAATATATTTTTACACTCTGCTCTCTCACAGATTGAACGTTTGACTTTATTTTTTGACTCAGAGTCAGCTGATTTTGTCATCGATGCCTTTATATCAGTCATATAAGATAACTCACAATAGAACAAATCCCTGTTGTTTGGAAAATTGCCGAAATACTCAATTTTCTTAAAGCGTTAGTAACGCTTTTACCCATAAAACATCATTTTTCGAACGGTAATAGGGAAAACATCCAATCTGATCGTTTGTTAGCAGTCCTATATCACTGGTTTCCAGACATTTTCGCCAAAAAAATGGTTCATTCCATGACAAAAGATGTTGTCAAAACTGTCAATCTGTGGGAGTGCAGCTTTAAGATTTTCTTGTATGACACTAACTAAAACATTGTTTCTATAAATAATGAATAAGCGTTGATAACTTCAGAAATGTACCCTTAATAGTACAAGTATGTGAATATCACTCAGTTTATATTATACTGTTAAAACGATTATACGATCGTTCATGGCATTTACCTCAAATTCTGCAATAAACGCTTCAAGACTCTTTTCATCCACATACTTGACGAGTTGACCAATGGGTATCTTCGACCATGTTCCATGTTCATTACAATACGTCGGATCGTCTGAACCATTATTTAGAGCTTCAATGCTCTCGTTATCTGTATAACACAATACACGAATGAAATAATACGAAAGCCATATTACATCTTCTATATTTTCCACATAACATCAATCACTTACATTAAAGTCGAGGAAATGTTCTTTTTGTGAACCTCAAACGTTTTTAGTATGCGGCCGTTTCTCTGATTTATTTTCATTTTGTACAATTTAAGATCATCAGCTTCATTGAAAATTCAATTCTCTGAAATCGATATATTCTTAACAGACAGAAATATACATATTTTGGAACTTTGAATTAATTTTAAACTCAAATATTACAAAAAGCTTTGTAAAGCTTACCTATCTTCAGGTAAATCTCGTTTTCAGAAGTAGTTTCAGCTTGTGCAGATAATTGCAGCTGGGTGTAAATGGTTTGTCTCTCATTAAAGCGTGTCCGTTCATTTGCTGATGCTGACAAGAAAATTAAGATAAACTATTTTTAATGAACGTCGTCTTATGTAAACAACGACTCATTTATTTAATGTTTTTACTGAACAATAAGGGGAACATTTCGTGATTTCAGAGATAACAAACAAATTCATAAAGATAAAAGATTAAACAATTTAAAACCAAAATGGCAAATGATTTAGTAAAGCGAAACTCCATTTCTGTGTCTTTTTCCTCCGTAATATAAGCTTGGAACCCTGTTTTTACCATTTTGCTTGGTTTGGCTAGCAGCAGGCATGCTATTGGATCTAAAAAGACACAAAGAGTATGACTAAAACGATGTAGTAATTTAAAGCTTTCAATATCGTTCAACACCTTAAGAATTGTCCACTTTTGATTGCATGAAATCATGTCAATATTTCCCAGTTTGTACGATATAATTAAGAACATGCATATTTCCCGTAACATAAAGACATTGCGTAAGGAGTTAAATTCTTTAACGCAAACACGAATTCAGTATGACTTATAGTATATACCTTCGTCGAAAGAGCAATAATGCAACAACGATGCCAATGATTACTACAATGCCACTACTAACACCTCCAACAAAAGCTCCTATGTGTGGCCGAACTTTTTCTGATGTATATATATGATCACAGTTTACATCGTATCTTCCATTCGCACATGCATTACATTTTTCTTTAAAGAAGTTTTGGCGACATGAACAAGTGCCATCTTTTGAACACGTTCCATTTACACATCCTACGGAACAAGATATATTGCAGTATGTCCCATAGTATCCAGACTGACATTCATACTGAATGCATGTTCCATATCGACAATTGCAACTACCATTGTCATTACAAACACCATCCTGACATCCTAGGGAACAAGGTGTTTGACAGAAGGTACTTCGGTCGAAGAACCCCTTTTTACAAGAAATACAATCAGTTTCAGTCGTACATCGGCAGTTTTTATTAGTGCAATTAAGTGTACAGTTTGAACCATATTTTCCTGGTATACACGTCTCGCATTTGCCATCAACAGATGTTTCGAAGTTTGGGCGACATAAACAAGTGCCATCTTTTGAACATGATTTGTTTACACATCCTACGGAACAGGATATATTGCAGTATATCCCATAATATCCTGCCTGACATACACTGCATGTATTGTCCGTAAACCCTCCTCGACAATTACAACTACCGTCGTCATTACAAACGCCATCCTGACATCCTGGGGAACAAGGGTTTTGACAGAATGTACTTCTGCCGAAAAATCCTTTTCGACAAGAAGTACAATCAGTTCCATTTGTGCATCGGCAGTTTTGATAAGTGCAATTAAGTGTACAATGTGAACCATATTTTCCTGGTAAACACGTATCGCATTTGCCATCAACATAACACACTCCCCTGTCACACCCAACTGAACACATCTTGCTACAATCACTGTCTATATCATAAAATGTGCTTTTACAACTGTAACATTGTTTACCAAGTACTTGTTCACACTTAGAACAGTTTCTGGGACAGGGATTATGACACCTATGTCCATATATTCCATCAACGCAGCCGTCAAAACAATATTTTCGTCCTGTTCCAAAATCATATCCACAATGGTCTTCTCCTCCCTTACAACAAACACAATCCAGACTGCAGTCCAACCCGTCTATAAATACTGCCAAGAAACAACATGTGTTTAAAATATTCTTATATTCCGTATTTTATTAATTTCAATGTTTTTTCTTGTTTATCGAACTTCGATTAAGATGAAAACGTGCAATATTCTTGAACAGTTTTAACCTACCTGCCGTACACGTTTGTGAAAAGCAGAGCAGACCAAATATCCAAAATACCATACTGTCCTAGCCGTGTCTCAAATAATTGCCTGCAACAGACAAAATGTTGACACAGTTTTAAGAAATGAATTGACATTCAGTTACAGTTAGCTTGCTGGTTCAAACAATTTATCACGTTTGCACGTTTTTGGAATCACGCATGTTTCCTTCCCACCTGTAAGTCTTTCATGTATATATAATAAAGATGAGTATGCTGCTAATAATGATAATGCTGAAACTCAAATCATTATTTATAAGAAAATCTACAGAAACAAGTACAGTAGTCGAAAGTTTAAACATAACTTTGTTTAATGTCACAGGGTCAACGTCATGAGTACTATTAGTATAATAGTAGAGTGTCCGCTTACAGAGCCCAACATGTTGCTTGACATAGAAAGACCGGGTGCTCACCAAATAGCTAGTTAAATCAATGGGAAGCGATGCATCATATTGGTTGACTCCTTGAAATTAAATCACACAGGCATGTTGGGATCAAATTAGCCGCTTCTGCAAGATGCAAACACAATTGCTACCAATGATTGCCTTAGTAGTTGATACATTATGAAACGCACATTTATATTACAGCAAATGCCCCGCATACGGATCCATTAAAGTTATTCATTTATTTAATCGATAAACATTTATGCAGAATGTATGTTAACCTGATTTGTGAATTGTAATAGAAAACATATATAAATATAGATTATGTATATCCATATATATTATCATAAACCGTTTCAAGCTATGTGAACAACGTCTCTTACATCGCAAACAACGGCTTGTTAATGTTTGTCCATCCGTCCGCCCGTCTCTACTTTTATCCGGATAGTAACGTTGTAAATAGGACATTGTACACGTTTGTTGTATTGTTAAATCTAACTATCAAAATTATTTTGTAAAACTTTGTTAAAGAGCTCAATGAAACTGTGGCTTCATATAAAAAGTCAAAGTCACTCCTGGAGTTTCAATGCTTCCCTTTATGGACCTAATTAAAATACCTTCTTCGCGTTAACTGTCATAAATGGGGAGTCGATATAACATTACGGTGTTGTAGAGCATTTTTTAAAGGAAAGGTATATCGCGCATAGAATTCATACACTGACCTATTAAAGATGCAGAATTACTCCCAAATAAATTGATCACATTTAAAACAATTGTTTTAATATATCAAAAATGATGAACAAATGTCGAAAACAATGAAACTTATGAAGGATACCGAGTTTAATGTTAAAGAAATGTGCTGAAATTTCTACCTTATAAAACCATAGCATATCGCATAAATCTGTTAGCATCTTTTAACATTTTTGCGATTTTGAGCTATTCAATACACGGTTATAATATTGTTAATAGTAATCTATATTTTCCATAAATGCATTATTTTGTAAGTAGTTGAGAGTGTACCACTCAAAATTGATGTTTGTTTTACAGTATGTATTGATTTTGAATAAGAGTGTCACTTTAAGTTGAACTTCAAAATCTATGTTGCAATTTGAAAACCATTGCTATATTTTGTGTTTACCAATACATGTTCTCCCAACTATGAATATGAATTCAATCAAACGACAAAGAATTGGAGAGCATCATGGGGAGGTACACTTCTCTCAAAGGTTCACACTTCGAGGAAATGCTACATAATAAAAGGTTTCAAATGCGTTGTCTCGTATCGATTACTGGTTAATTGTTTTTGTAAGTTCTTAGAATTGTTTAGCGCATTTTGAATGATTGTTGAGCTTGATATTTTCGCTCTTATCTCAGAGGTCAAGGTCAGATTTGAAATGCTATGTTTTAAAATAATCAAATGATTGTTAATTACACTCAACATATTTTTCGGAAAACAAAGTGTCTGTACATTAATTCACACTGAATAACTGAAAATGTCCGTATAGGAACTATAGTACTTTACCCCAGTCTGTCGGTGTGCGTTTGAGTTGTCGACTTCCGATCTCATGTGTACTGCATCTGAAGTAATGTGTAACCATTTAAATACAAAATGAAATATGTCTGCAATCTGTCAAACGTCTTTAGATTGAGACATGTGCATGTTTATTAAATATCTTATAGAACAAATGTAAAACGTTCGTCACTTTACCTCATGAAATCTCGAAGACCGACTGCAATCCATAATACCGATTGATTTAGGACTAGAATCCGGCGTTTTTATTTAATATAGTACCAAGGCAATACTGCAGTATTGTCGTTTTTTTGTTTGTTTTTTCTATGTTCCCTTTTTATTCGAGAATACAAAAAGGGAAGTATATATAACGTACAATCAAGGACAACAAACAAGATGAACAGAAAAAAAATAAACATAATTAGTTCAGTGTACACAAAAACACATTTATACAATGACAAATATAACATAAACTAAATAATACAGTTTCAAGAATACATTTTAGATACTTGTTTTACCGAAATAATCTAGATGTTATTATCAAGCTTTTTAGTATAACATGTAATTATTTAAATAATTAAATCAAACGTCGTAAATAGATATTATAAATAAAACTGCACATGCTAACCTGAACGTTTTAATTCACATGTTTACAAACAAGTTAAGCATGTTAACACCATTTTAAGCACACACGATTTTCGAAGTACAAAAGTTTCACAAAGTAGCTGTCACACCATGCTTGTAAAGATTACATCATTTTGCAGCTGCAAGTACTATGATCCACTTATAATCTTATAACAGCGTTCGGCTTAAGTTTGCCAATCCCAAACACTTGGAAATTTGTTTCTCTATTTTTAACAATAGCAACTTTCAAGCACCACTCAAAAGAAAAGTGATAAAACAGAAATGTTGATTCAAGTTAAAGAAAATGAAACCGAAACTATATTATTTCTAATTACGTTTCTCTAAAAGTCTTAAGCATGGTTTAAATATATTACTTTATTCAGCAAAACTACTTGTTTTTATTTTATTTTACATAACAGTTAGTTAATCATAGTCATCTTAAAAAGTTAAAATAATTTCCCTTAACAATGCCAAAACTTTTTAAAAAAGAAATTTGCCAAAATGTTAATTTCATAAAATAGTAGACGTGGCTCGATCCAGTTATAAAGTATTAAAGATTGTTCGAGAAATTTGGCCACGAATGCAGTCCATTTACAGTTGCACGTATTTTGAAGTTTCATGACGACTTTTTAGGCTTCTCAGCTATGGCTCTCCACAGGGTCATCACTCGACCAATTCAACAACTGACAGTTAATAACATTATGTAGTCAATTGGGCGTGTCAAATAACGTACCTAAAGTCTAGATAAGTAGCACGTCATAAGTTTAGTTAACGCTGTTAAACATGAATTTCCGCTCAAAGATTTTATTCATGGAGTATATATGTATTGTACGCTGACATTATGTTTATATCTGCGCCAAAATTAAAACGTCATTGACCAATTAATTTGATGAAAAATTGAAACAAAGAACCTGTGTTTGATCTTATAGCTTGGTACAGTTATTTAAATAAGATTTACTATTTGAAGGGAATATATACTTTAAATAGTCTCGAATTATTACGGAATTGTCCGCAATATTGGTCACGAGACGAATTTACCGTATATAAAAATATGTGGTCGAATGATACAATAAAGCAAAGTTAATTGGATACTCTGCAAGGGTAAATTTGTATGCAAGTAATGGGATAAAACTGTTTATTTTTTTCAAATCAAATAAGCATATCAACATACAAAGTTTATATGACATATCTGGTTGGGCTGGACATACTTTAAAAAAATGCTTGATCAAGGTTAACTGCTAACAAACAAGTGGTTTCACTTATGTATTTGCATTGTACTTTACTTACTTAATTTCCTTACTAATCATTATATTCAGTTAAAGGGACTCCTATCATGTGTCCCTCTTTTGTTCGTGTGGAAATATTCTCATAGCTTGCATGCAAGTATTGCACATCAAAATGATTTACATAACACTGTGTAATTAATATTGAATAAAATGGTTTGCAACGCACGTCGGTGAACTTGGTGCCCATTTACATCAACAATAGCCCCATCTTGCATAGTATGTACATCTCTTTTTCCAAAACACTATTTGGAAGATCCAGATCTTGATAATATCTGCAAAAATATGATAAGTGGGTTTTCTCCGGGTTCTCCGGTTTCCCCCACAACAGAAGACCACACTCTCGCGCAAAATCGGGCCAACGAGAGTCAGTAATATAATGTTGTAATAACTTGTTTCACCATCGTTGTAAAATAAATATGTTTAAACTAAAAATATGATAATATACAAATATCAGATGTCTTTGAGGATGATAGCATATACTATTTACCCGAGAAAGTTCATGTCAGCAGAGTATTTTACTGAACACATAGTATTGACACCGGTTACGTCTGCAATTGTGGTGTTTGATTTGATTTGGAGTCAACAAGATCATAGTTAGTTAGTTACTATGAAATGATTAAAATAATCCGCGTTATTATGATGTCAAAACATGTTTTGGTGTCTATTTTATATTTTCATTTGGTCAAATTAATCCTCAGGTTCAACCGTGGAAAAAATAAGTAAAGTTCTATATATGTATGAAAATCATGTTTAACTCTATATGATTTACACCTATTTATATGTTACCAGTAGCTACATGCTTTAAGAGAAATGCCCTTATTTTCTTTGCATTCAAAATTAATAGATCAATGGACACATCTCTTGTCCATCTGCATAATGCGAATTCATATTATCAGGGTGGGAATCACGTGATTTCAAAGGGTTCTCCCATAGGTCACCACGGGTCAAACCAATGTAAACAAGCAAATTAGTAACGTTAATTTCTAAATTACTTTTTTGACAGAAAAAAGATGAAAATATTGCTTAGTATAGAAAAGACTAATGCTACTTTTAGATTCTACAGAATATTTAAGATTTGCTTGTATTTTAACGATGCAATCTTGGGTCATAATTTCACGCATCGTTCTATAAATTCCGTAAAGTTGAAATATTAACCAAGGAGGAGAACTTTTGAAGGAGAGTAGTTTTATTTTTATACACACACGTAGCCTGAATGCCCTGTATCAACGAAAAACTAAAACTAGTATACATTCAATCTTAAGTTTATGAATATTGAATTTAAAATGTGTTGTCTAACATTTAAAACACTTACATTATAAAATTATTTTATTATTTTTTTCCATTGCCATTTACTTGACCGTAATTAAATATTGATACACTCACTAGGTTTCATGAAAACTGTTTAGAAAAAGAAGCTGATTGAGCATTTTAATAAAAATGTTGACGACCGTCGTGCTCATGAAAACTTAAACTGCATACAATAAACAAAGAATTGGTAAAGTTTACAAACAGTATATTAAACTGCTTTAGAAATATTTCAATACATTTGGGTGTGATAAAAAATAAATAATCACCTACCATTTAAAATCTCGATCATATGTCCAGCAGTCTAGTAACCATGCTAAGCTCGTCCTTGTCGGCTGTATTCGGCCTGGTCTATATTTATATGTGGATTGCAAACACGCAATGTAAAATTTAAGGTAATATAGTAAAGTAATTATACCGAATTATCTGACAACTACATAATTCAATTATTTTCCAATTATACATATAGTAAATATTCGAATAAGTCAAGGGTCAAGTACTCGGAAGATGATCGAAACCGCATAACTTCCATGCGAATTCCCTCGCCGTCTCAATGGAATAAATCGTATTATGCGACAACGGACGTTTACTAGCGTGATTATATTGAACTTAATGAGCACGCTAGATATTGCACAGTTGGAGCTCTGCTAACTGGTTATACACCAGTCAATTGTAACCAGCCCCCCCCCGAGGTCCGGGGATTAGAGGGGACCTTGACTTTCGATCCGGACAAGAGCACGGTTAAAATCCCCGCCCTGCCGGGACGAACTACTGATTAAATCCTCCCCAAATGCCCCCACACCCCAGGGACCCTAAATAAGGACCATTCCCCGCTATTTTTGGTGCGAAGGCAAAACCACTGCATTCACCCGGCACTGCGGGGACACCTGAAGGTAAAAACACGGCGTAGTTACAATTGACTGGTGCATTACCGTTCTGATATGAGATGCGATCAAGTTTCTAAGTGGTGCGTCACTAAAGATAATTGCTTTCTCTTACAATGTAGAATGAGCTAAAATGCATATTTTTGTGTTCCATTTTCGGAGCAAGATTCGTTTAAGCCGAAAATAAGAAATACAAAATTGTCCAGACCAGATATACTCTTACCTTAATACTATGCTTGACTGGAGCGTTCACGAAGACCTTTGTGGAATGCTAGGCACGAGTTTAGATCTAGGTCGACAGCTTAATGAAAGTAAAGACATGCCAACCATTCATGAATATAAACAACAGGGCAGTAGATTCAATGGTATTATATTGTCTAAGGCAATGAATAATTGAAGATATATTTTTGAGCTTAATCAAGTCGCCTTTTCGTAAATATCTTAGCTGAATAGTGCTGTTAATCCGTTTCGAAATGGTAAAAATACGGAGTCGGCAGCCATTACTGGTCTCATTGCTTCTAAATTTAGCCGCACGTGTCTCCAAGTCGACGATGTATTCATACGCGTGGGAAGGCTACATGCTACTTGGAATTATCGAGTGATGAATGGCGATTCTTGGATAATAGCAAAATAAAAATGATCTTTTTTTTTAGTTGTAATTATAAGTACTGAATATTATTTTTCTGCTTTCATTGATGTATGAAGTGTCGGAAAAATTACACCTAATTTATACAAAAACATCTTCGGTGTTTATGCAAATAAGGTGTTATTTTTCGACTTTTCATACATCAATGAAACGCAGAAAAATAATGTTCAATTCTTAAGTAAAGTTACGAAATTTTGTAATGTTTTCATATAATACCAAGAAACATTCCTAATGCATCTTTTAAGTCCTTAATTTTAGAAGCACTGTGTCCATAGATTAAACTGCTCAACTGAATGTATATATATTCTAAAACACGTGCTAAATACTAAGATAATACTGAAGTTGCTAGTTTTATAATCACATTCATAGAACTGTCCATGTTAAGCGAACATAAAATGCATCTACGAATGTTTAAGGTAAGGTTTTGTATCAAACTCATTCATTTATTTGCCCACATTAGAAGCATCGAATTTTGTCTTTGTCTTGCTATTTTATGAAATAAATCAGGTTGAGACATAACCTGTCAAGAGTGCGGCTGATGTCATATGATATTTATCATTGTTAAACCTTGTTAATCGAAGTCTTTAGATTCTTAACAACCTGGAGCTCATGAGTCATCTCTGGTGAAACACTATGCGCCACTGATTCACTGGAAACATCACTCTGAGTGGCCAGTGGCCCTTGCAACAAGAAGCATAATACGTGCGCTATCTACAAGAATATGTC
The DNA here is from genome assembly GCF_026914265.1 of Mya arenaria. NCBI lineage: Eukaryota > Metazoa > Mollusca > Bivalvia > Myida > Myidae > Mya > Mya arenaria. Next base: position 56,938,721 of record NC_069131.1, read on the forward strand.
CTCTGAAAGCCCTGGAATCTGCTTTGCGTCTTAGCATGGGAGTCATTGTGTTTTGAGTAAACCGTTTTTATCAACATTTGCCAGCCATTGTTATGCTATGCAACCAAGAAAACTCATTTGAGTATGGAACCTTACCTTTTTACCGTAGCCTTGAGTGTACTGTTTACTGCTTCGTTCAGGACCATTTGCACTGCCTTCCAATAAAGTTGTTGATCAAATATAACGATAGGTGAGACCAAAAAGATTTTCGCTTGTGTGGCAACAAAGTCATGTGTAGAGTAAATACACGTCAAATCACTGGGATTCAGATCGATTATTGGAAGGAACAAAACAGGTGATTTCCCCGGATGGCATCCAGTTGGTGTTGTTTGCAAGAAGCCTGACCAGCTAGGACATTGCGTTTCTTGATATATTTACCAATTGCCCAAGACTCTGATAGGTCCCATCATTAACCTATTTTAGACTTTGTGGAGTTTTGTGCTGTTCTTCTATGTTTCTTGTTTGTGATTTCATGTTCTATGTCGTTGGCGTTTACCCAGTGCCACTAAACCGGGTCTATGTTTAAACTTTTTGCTACTGAGCTTGTTTCTGTAGCTTTTTGCATAAATTTTGGAATAGCGATGCACCAAAGGTGTTGATACACGGGCGTTCTTTTCTTTTTTTTCTTTTCAGGGTTCCAGTTAGTGGCAGCTGCAGCTTCCTTTTTGCACCTCTTTATGCAGATGATTTAATCCTAAAGTGTTCACGGTATTCACAACAAACTTTGTTCAAAAGTGTTGATGCAATGGTACAACCAGGTCGAGGTTCCCGCTTGGTATAGCACTCTGTTTAATACTTTGTCCTATCGCAATTATAATTTTGTCTGCATTTTTGCTTGTTACCAGATATTCAAGAAATAGCATTAGACTTGGTGGTATATATGTTTTGTTGGTCTCATTTCATCTGCGCTAGGGTATATTTCCATATTAAATTGCATGACTTTTATGATAAGCTTTGCAGCTGTTTTGATGACTGCATTTTTCTCAATTTCATTATTGGCCTTTGTTGAGTTGTTCAGTTCTTGTTAAACTAATGCAAAATGGAATCAGCAGCTCCTTTAAATGTAATCACATTTTGTTTCCTATCAGGTTCTGATATAACGATTTTACAGCCAAAAAGTCAATCATTTCTTTTCATGTACACCGTACTGCTTCTTCTCCAAAAAGCTCTTCCATCTGATGAACAAAATCGGAAATTGTCATTGGTCACTAACACGATCTTGCAGATATTCCATGACACGTTAGAAGGCGGTATCTGCACTTCTGCGTGATGTGCTTGTGACTGAACGGATTTGTAAGACTTTGGCATGTTGTGAATGTTATACTGTACTTCTCCAGGTAACGTGCTTCCATAGCTGGTAGATCTAGCACATATTGCAGACAACAAAGCACATTTTTGCTTCGTTCGTCAGTTCTCTTTTTTGCAGAAATTCCTTAAATTGCTTTGAAAATCAAGTGTACTAACCGAGAATACATCGTTACTTTTCTTGGTGCTTGCAATTTTGGCCACGGCTCCACAAAATAAGCATTAAGTATAAACAATTCGCGAAAACTGGTTATTTTTTTTTCTCGTATACAAATCAACAGTTGAAAAGTATTTGAAAGTGCAACCCATCTAGAAATATATTTCTTTCATTAAAAGATATTTCCCGCTTGTAGCATATGCTTGTTCCATGATCGCGCTGGTTAAAGTTTTTGCTAGACGTTACAAATATCAAGCGAAACAACGGTATGGAGTGACGGTTTGGACCCATTGATATTTACAGAATTTGTTAACGTCAAAAAAAAATTAAGAGATAACTACAGGTAATCTTTTAAAGTAGTATTGTATGTCATAAAGCGTATTATTATCTACCAATATATCGAAGAAATGTTTCTGTTTCAATTTGTTTGAGCTTAAACTTTACATTAATTGGATTAAAATGCCATTGATTTATACAAATGTAAACGGTTGTGCCCGTTTTATTTAGTCTGTATTAATTGATGCTTATTTTGGCGGCCATATAGGACGCCGTCTTGGTAAATATGTGACTATAAAATATTATTTGTAATACATTAATTGCATAAATTTATTGTTATGTTAAAAAAAGATGTATCAGTCAATCCAGAAATTTATGTTGTATTTCATAAAATTGATGTCTTCAATATATTTCTTTGTATATGTAAATTACAAATACACAAATTGTGCTTGAAGATGACGCATGTGGCACAAACTATCACATAAATGTGCAAAATCCATAATGCAGCAAGCATGGCAATAAAATATTACAAGATGATAACTGTAGTCTTCATGCATACCGTTTGTACATTCAGAGCGTCCCAATCGTCAAACAAAGGGTTTCAGTAGTGCCAATTACACCTTGTGTCACTTCAGGAAACAAATACGTCCAATTACCTCTACCGTTGAATTGAAGTAGTACTGAAAAACTTTATTAAGATATCAGATCCAGAAATAAGCTTACCATTAGGTGTGTGAGGTTAAATTTGTGTTCGTTGTGATCCCACATACTTTTGGTAGTATCTAAAAGGGCATTGCTCTCTGATTACTAATATGTTTAGTAAGAAATCAAACCCACATTATTAAAAAGGTTCATGCAGTTTGAATAAGTGTTTAAAATTTCTACTGAAATCGGACGGGAAAATTGACACTATTGTAACCTTGTAGAAATGGTTTATGAAGAACTTTTCATTATGGAAGCCATAGAGACTTGGCTCATGAATACATACCCATGATGGAAATCATGTAGACTTGGCTTATGAAAAACTCTTCATTTAGTTATCTAGAACTGATCACTTTGGTAACCATGTATACCTGGTTTATAAATAACTGTTCATTATGGTTTACATGCAGACTTGGCTTAGGAACATGTTTATTATGGCATCCATGCAGATGGCTTTTATTAAACTGATCCGAATGATTTTACTGCATGCATATCTCTACAAGGTCCCAAATTATGGCCAGTATACTTGACTTTGAATAATCAATGCAAATTTATCTCGATCAGCGTTTAAAAACTATTAATTACACTCAGTCTTGACTTTTGACTAACAGATCTGAACCATATGCATGAAGTCTTGGCTTTTGGTCTTGAGCTTTTGTAAAACCAAAGCTCTTCAAACAACATAAATATCTATCATTACCATCTACCTAGTGACTTCAAAACATTTTATGGCCAAAAACCTGTCATGTTCTAAACGTTATCGAGCTGACACCGTCTTCACAACTTTTTTTTGAACTGCTGACACCAAAAGAATATTGATAGTCTACAGATTAACAGCAATATAAACAAGTAAACGTTTATTGTTATACCGATGGTCTTTTGGTCAACAGTAATATATGCAAGTAGAAGGTAATTGTTAAACACCGCTACAGATCCAAAGCATGCTGAACGAGACTGGCTATATACAACATGCAAAAATCTAGGCATCCTTTCTTGCATTTACTTTGTGAAAAAGACTGTACAAAGAATAAAGAAATAATCAGAAATTGCACGTCTACGGAATGCCATTTAAACTCAATATATAATGCATTGTTCCTTAAAATGGTTAAATAGTATGTATAAAGTGCATACAAATAATGCTGTACGGTCAAATGTCTCCAACCTAATTGTACGTTCACACGGAATCGTAAGGAAATATGTATATTCACATTATCAACAATTAACACTGAAAGTTGTGTATTCATATACATTAGAGGATATTTTGACAAGTATTGCGTTATTTCTAAGGCATAATCCGTTTGTAGACTTTTCTTTGGTAAGTGTTTTCAATATGAGTATAACTAAATTTAAAAACGTTTTTTGGCAGTTAGATTCTTTCACTTTTTAAACAATGGACGCATTTTTGAGGAAGCTTGTTAAATGCATTAATTGACATCCCTATAGTAGAAATTTGGAATTCGAAAGTTTCGTTTAATCAACAACTATTTTGTAATGTACCAATATTGATCTCAATATCAGAAAAATGGACGATTCGTTAGGAAATCACAAGTTGGTAATTTATCGATCGTTATTATAGTATAGCTAATGTTTGAAAAATGGGACAAAGGTATGCTTTGTTTTAATGTTGTAAGATAGTTCACCATGGTGGCTGTAACCTTCATGTTCTCCTTGACACATTTCACTACAATGTGGCTTGAGTGTATCATATCAGCATGTACTCGTACCCGACTGTGGAAGGTTATACCTGATAGTGAGATAACACGCACGATATATTTGGATGGACCTTGTTAGCGTGCTAATCAATGTCATGTTATGTCATATGTATTCACACACCACGTAATCCATCTTGGCTTTAATTTCAAAAGTACTGTAGTGTTCTTGCTTACTTGTATAATGTAAACAGACATACCCTTTAAGGGATTCAAAACAGACAAGACCCGAACGATTTTTCATTAATGGTAATTATTAACTACTGAACATAGGCATAGCTAGCATACAGAAAGGCCAGAACCTTTTCATTTATACAGAGTCTGGAATGACTTTTACAACTACCTTTCAAACGACTAACGACACGAATTGTCCTTTCAATCAATAACAACGCCAAGTGCCGAAGAATTTTAATTCGGAACTTTTGACGTGAATAAGCAGACACATTCCGTTTGAGATAATATGTAGGACGTATTCGTGATTATCATTTTTTCTAGCTAAAACATTGAGATGAGTATTTAAATAGACGTGTTTTGGCGTAATAATATTCCTTACTCGATTGAATGAATTAGAGTTTAAACATACACAGTTGTTGCAATGATGGTAATGCAATCGGAGTTTTAATTATATTTAAAGCAATTTTACTGTAAGCGTTTTCAAAAACAACAGCAAAAACATTGCAAGTTTAAACACAGTTTTATCCGTGCGTTTACCAGTCGACATATTTATAAGACCAATCGAAATACGTTTCTGAATATAATTGCAAATGGGACTTGTTTTACAAGTTTTCAATGTGTTATTGTTGCAAACGTTATACTTCATGACCTAGCGATATAACTATAAATATTATATTATATGTATATATAAACGCGACCTTGTTAGATAACCGATTTACAGCAAATCACGAAGGTACGACTTACACGACGATGGCAACAAAATGACACTTGCATCAGTTATTTTATCAGCACGTGACTAACTCATTTATATTTACATGGCTCAGCATCTAGATATCTCTAAAATGTGCACAGGTAAGCTAAGAATGTATTTGTCCTTGATGTGTTTGCTTTTACTAAGGTTAACAACATAATTTTATACAAGAGAAACCAAGTGTTAGTTAAATAGTTGAATAGCAATTTCGCATGCATGACACTATGAACTGTGAACATCCTTTAAAGGTTTTCGTTTCAAGGAATCCGTCCAACAATAATGAGCCTGGTGTCCCCAAATTACAACCATTAGTTCCATTAGTAACGCATTTCAAAATTGTGGACTTCAAAGACCGTATTTGAGCATATATCAACAGTTTTTAAATGGCCTCAGCCGTCCGTTTTTAGTGATTTGCCAAACTTTATTTTGTAATGAAAAAATACATGAATGAGTCTTTTTTACTTGTACTTCTTGGCATCGGCTAGCTTTACTAGCACACTCTCATAACACTATAAATAACTCAACAATCTGTAAATCGAGTAGACAAACAAAACCTACCAGTGAGACCAACGCTGTAACCGAACAATTGTTAATACAAATGTGTTGATGTCTGTGTGATTTGTCTGTGTTGTTTTATATGTTGTTTTCTCTCGTATAAATGTCTGTTTGGCCTTTACACAGTGCACAGTAGATATTCGTAGCAGTGTTGGCTGATGGGATTACAATGTCTTACTGCAAGGTCTATTTTAGAGTTGGTAAAGAATTCGTCCACAGTTGTTCTAGATATAAACATTGGTAAAGCTGAATAAACATGAGTAACAACTAAGACTTGACCTTTATACTTTTTCATTTTTAATGAAAGAGAATTTTGTTTTTAAAAATACGAAATAGCCTCCTTAGTTTAGCTTGTATTCAAACGATGGTGGCAGGGGAGTGGGGCAGGGAGAAAAGGAAAATAAGGTGAGCGATGAAAGAATCTATCGGAACAGTTCAATAGCAAAGCATCGCATTGGTAATAATCAGAACATAAACAATATAGATGGGATTGGTGAAATAGCAAACAATCTTATTTAGAAACAGTGTTAAAAGATCTCTCTCGGGAGAGGTAAATAGCAGGCACGTATAGATATAGCAGTAAAGATAAATGATGATCTTACGATGAGTTCAAAAGCAAACAATGTGTGCATATATCGCCTTAAATAACAAAAATACTATTGTCAAGGTTAATTAACTCCTCGTGACGTGATACGAATGTACTAAATAGATAGCGGATTGATAGCGTGATCTATAAAATCCCGGACATCAAACAGCCACTCAAAGGCGTGCGCTGACGGTAATCTGAAAGCACTGAAATGTGAAACTTATGTAAGTTAATTTTTTAGATTTGTTTCAGTATTTATCTATAAAATTATGCATTTGATAGAGAGCATGGAGTCGCTAAGAAGATTGTGGTTTTCCTTTCAGATCATATTTTGATTTTGCTTGCACAGCTTATGTTTATTTCGGATGCATTACTTATTTTGGTTTTGCTTGCATCGCTTATTTTGGTTTCGTTTGCAGCAATACAACCATAATTGACAAACAACTGTACTTTTTTTTACAACGACAATTCTGCCAAGGGCATTCGTAAAACACATTCCATTCACGTGGTGTTTGTTGTTTTATATAGCATATAGTTATGTACTGTTTGGGAGTTTGGTGCTGTTGTTCTATGTGTTTGTTTTTGTGTTCTATGTCTTTGGTGCTGACCCTGTGCCATCAAACGGGCCTAATGTTTAAACTTTCGACTTTTGTGCTTGTTTGTGTAGTTTTTATATCGATATTTATACATACCCGTGCTTTTTAAACCAACAGTTTTGAATAACAGTCCTTTAACTGGCAAAAGCAGTCATATGGAGTTCTGGCTTTATCTTGGCCATTCAGTTGTAGATACTTATATGTTGAAAAATCATATTTATGCAGGGTTATTGTGTAAACATGTTTTATGGTTACGGTAGGTTACTGGTTGCATGCTTTTGCTCAGGTATTCAGTGATGCTAATGTTATTAATGTAAGAACAGTTTTAAAAATACTTTAACTACATTAAAATCATGTATCTAGTACCGTGCCATATTTTTCAATGATTTAGATTAACTCAAGAATAATATGTACCTTTCATTATCACAATGTCGTTCATTAGAATGCCATGAAAACAATGTCTGACGAATGTTTGTGTAAAAACGTGTACATATTTGTGTTAACATTATAAATGCACAGTCACCATTCGTATTTACCGTCGCAAAGTCAGAAATGACAACACACTGCTTATAATTATTAACACTTTTTTACCATTAATTAACTGATCTCGCCTTTTCTATTTAACTTATGCAAACTGTTTGTCCACTGCTTAACTCACAAGCATCTGGCCGAAATTTGACAGATGAAATTCGACATATTTTAAATGGCATATGAAACTGTGCAAAGGGCATAAATTTTAACTCTTAGGCACTGTCACGAAAAGTTATGCACCCCTGTTACTTATGTTTCAAGACGTCAAGTTTTAGTATTGCCCTCATATAACATTCATTGTGATTGAAATTTACATAAAATAACACAATGAAAACTAGACAGGCAACATTTTAAATCATTTCTTGTATTCAGCAGCCCATATTGGAATTGATGCACGGTCTAGTAACAAATTTCTCAAATGACGTCCATATCCGCTACAAAATCGTCGTTTGAGCTGAAGTCACAAAAGTCAGCCGAATAATTTATTGTTCTTCCTACCCTACACGTTTTAAGTTGTTGCGAATGACCAAATTGTATTGCATTTTTTTCAAATATTTTTTGTTGTATTACGTTCATTGTTTTAGAATTATGCTTAAGTTAGGTTAGTTTATATAATCGGTCATGTGAAGCGCGGCATTGATGACGCACAGATTTTGACGTGTTTACAAACAAACTTAAACTTGCAATTACTTTAGGCGGCAAAATTGACGTATTTCGGCATGCTCCGAAGGTGGTCTTATATCCCATTTCACAAAAAACTGAAATATGGAACATTGAAAAAAATGTAGTATTGAAGATTTTTATCTCTGTTCAAGCAATTTGTTTGCAGTGAACAAACTCAAAATCGTTTCAACCTGTTCTTGCAAGTAACGTCTTCAATCATCATTTTAAGATAACTTTATCTATTAAAGAATATCAAAACTTCATTTGCAGTAAATTTATTTCTTTAATTTCCTTTTTTTATTGTTAATGATATTTTTACAGACAAATAGGTAACGTTTTATCGAAGGAGGATCCTGCATGGGCGACACATAGGATTTAAGATGGCGTCATTGGAAGATTGTGCAAAATGGTTTGAACGAAAAGAAAATACTAACTGGCTAAAAGTCTCGGTTGGATTGATCATAACCAAACGTGGACTTGCACCATTAGTAGAAAATACCGTGGAAACGTGGAAGAACGGCCAAGTCCCGCAAGGAAGCAACTGTTCTGCGTGTTCTACTGCAGAAATTGTACCATGTGACCCACAAAACAAAATTTGTAATCATGGAATCTGCAAATTGCACCAATCTGTTACATATCGTCCGTGCCCGAACAAGGTTTGCGATGAACTGAGACAGTCAATTATAAATCAGCATAGATTTAAGGGTCCATCATGGCGAAATACAAACGCCTGCGATTGGTGCTCAAATGCATGGGAAGTAGCTAAAGCATTTATGCCACCAGAAGGATATGAACCGATCAGCTCATCTGATGAAACAGATTTGGACGGCTTTGTCAGTGTTCTTATCAACTGTCTCCTTTTTGAGAAATATATCCCCGACCTAGCAAACACGGTCAACGTTGCAACCAAGGTAAACTTTTTTATTTTGATTAAGCTTCAATCCATTAATATAAATAGCTTATTTATTGTATTGTATTGTTGTTTTCAATCAGGTTTTAAATAACACATACACATACAGGTTCGCGAAATTGGACGGAAAGTACGCCACGCATCAAAACTTGAGGTCACCGACGATGAGCTTAAGCAATGGTTTGGAGACATGCGAGCATTGTTTAATATACCACAGCACATTGCAGCGAATTCTTCTGCACAGTGTACGCTAGATGTATTGAACAAGGTACTATTGCACGCATTGGCGTCCATGATTTTCGTTCCTTCTCATTTCCTGCATTTTTCTCTGAAGGCGTTTCATGCATTAGATTTTGTTTTGAGACTGATTTTGTGACCTTTATCTGCAGTTGAAAACATTGGTTCATATGCATAAATATTTGAGGTTTAGACAAATAATAAATTGTCAATGATTAAATTACACTGATGTTTATAGCTGTCCAACTTTTAAAGTAAGTATTTATTTATTTTTTATACTTTTCCGTGAGTACATCGATTTTGATATTTTATTGCTGTATGGTAAGATATTGATTCCTTAGCGAAAGAAAAGTTACGTGATTGTGCCGAACAAAAGTTAAACTACGACATCAGTATATTTTTGTAATCCACGTCAATCGAGCAATAATCTTAATAAAATTATACAAGAAACAGATCTTTTCATAAAATTCGTCTAAATATTAACATTTATATAACTCTTAAAAGTATTGCTTTCTGTGACTTCTTTGTGGAATTCATTTCGATCTTCCTCCAACATTTAACATATTTTGTCTATCTGACGTTACAGTTGGAGCTTGACCAGTTGCATATCGAGAGGACGGACGTGCTCGATGCCATAATAGATGTAGTAACTTCATTGAAACGCCTCAACTCTTCCATGGACTCTGAAGCACTGACTGACAACATCAGCAAGCTACAAGAAATGCAGCAGGACATTGAAACACAGGTTGAAGTACATAAACGTAACATTGGTGATTTGGTCGGTGAAAAGAAGGTTGAGGTAACTCAGCAAGAGAGTACATTGCAGCCGATAATCGATAACAAGGTTGATGCTGACCAGCAGAGCTTTAACGAGTTTAAGAAAGGTAAGTTTCTTTTTTACGTACGTTTATTTATTTCAATGATAATACAAGAAATCTTTCAGCATAGATAAAATGATTATCCATGTAAAGTTAATTAATGGATGTTGATATTCAAAATCTGAATATCATTAGTATTCCATTGTAAGTCATGCAATGCAGAAAATATATATTCAAGAGTATTCGAACTGGTTGACATTTCGAAATCGTCTAAAAATATAATTCATACATTCTTTTATTTGTTTTCAAATTAGAATTAGGATAATTTATATGATGTCGTCATATTGAGGAAACGACTTTATTTTAAAACGGTATCAGTAAAAAGTAAACTAAAACCTATTTTGTAATTGACAACAACGGCTGTATATATGTTGGCTGAAATACCTTAATACATATATCTATTGTGATTCCTCTGTAGGTGTTTATACAATCTCTGTTAAAATTTTATCTGTATTGAAACCGAAACTTATGATGTCGACTGCGCTATATCAATGAAAATTCAAGGTTAACATATGAAAACATGTTGTCTGGTACAATGGAGGCGTTTAACAAAGTTCAAAACGTCATTTTTATATTGTAAGCAAAACTTGGCATGCTTTTGTTTGAAGCCGTTAGATATTGGATGAAATAAATTTGTTTTGGTGTTACAGAACTCAAGAAAATTCTTTTAAAACACCATTCTACAACCACTTCGACGCTGTCCATGGGGCCGTTTTTTCCTAATGGTGAATCTCGTATTCAGGACTTCTACGTACCACCAATGTTGTCAGAGGTTTTCACGCAAACGACGTGTGACAATAAAAAGCCGTTACAAACCAAGAAACAGCCAATTACGTCTCTTGAACCGCTGTTGTGTAAGAACGATACAAAGAAACAATTCACAATTTTAACAGCAAATGCGGGTGTAGGCAAGACATCCTTTTGTAATTTCTTAGCTGTCCTATGGTGCGCATCGCAAACAAACGAAAGAGATGTTTTTAATCATTTGGGGAAACGATACAATCTAACATTTGATGTTTTAGAAGACATAAAATATCTCTTTTACATAGACATGACCACTATTCCATCAGAAGTAAGAAATTCCGTAGAAGAAATACTTTATATTCATTTGAAAGATGAGATGGGATACAATGAAGATGACAAACAACTCTTCAAAAAGCTGTTCACACAAGAGAGAGGCTTGGTGGTTTTAGACGGTTTGGACGAAACTGCCATATCTAAACTACAACCGCCAATAGCCAACCGGACATACAGCGTTGTACTTACGTGCCGGCCATGGAAACTTGCAGACATGGACATACCAAGACACACGTATTTGCATTTAAGTGTCGATGTTTTGGACGCTGAATCCGTTGAAGAGCTTTTACGACATGCAAACACATGTCTAAACGCACATTATGGAACCGTATTTAAGGTCGAAGATTTCTTTGCCGCTGTCGAGTCGCAAAACCTGCAGTCCTTTACCTCAAACACGCTCATGGGTTTGCAACTATACTGTATCTGGCACGGTCGATGTATAGACGACGAAACACCACAAAAGAGTAATAGCAAGCTGACGCTTGGGAAAACAGGGTCACACATTTATGCCGACGTTTTAGAAACGATGTTTGATATAGGAAAAAAGAGGTATAAAGAAAGCTTGCCACGAGCACAACTACAAGCTCCAAATGAAAGGCGGCTTCCAACATGTTTCGAGCGATGCAGTACTTGTAAAGCAAACTCCGACACAATATATGAAACAGGAAAAATAGCATTTCAAATGTTAATCGACTTGAAATGTTGTTTTGATCAGGAAACTATGAACTTGTTCAAAGAAAATAAGCTTCTACAAGCTTCAGGACTGATAACAGCTATAAGGTCACACAAATGCAGCATTAAAAACACGAAGTATCGTTTTGTACACAAAACCTACCAGGAATTCTTGGCTGCTGTGTATCTTTCGTCATTGAAATTCGAAAGTGAAGATTGGATGACATATGAAAGCCATTTCGAAACTACATTTTCACCAGACATAATGTCTTTCCTGTGTGTCATGAATTACGAGCAGGGCCAGCGATGTGCGGAAATGTTCGGGGACATGGATCGGACGTTTTACAGAAAGAGTACATTCTATTTCGATGAGCTCATCGAGTATCAGTCTACGGTGCTGCAGTTGTACAACGAATGTGTGAACAATGGCGTTTCTGAGCCAAAGCTTGCGTTAAGGCACAGCTATATAGATAATGAGCGTATGTCAGTTGACCATTATCTATTGAAATTCAACGCAAAAACGACAAAAACCTGTGCAATGATGAGTTACGACGCATGCGCAATGAATATGAATTCCAAAGAAACAATGGAAGAAAGAAATATCACTTCATTAAAAGCCTACTATTCAAATCTGCAAGTATTCCCCAAAACATCTCTAACAACCTTGGAACTGATATGGCTTGACAATTTTGAAATACGAAACGATGAAATAGATCTCGTTTATTGCGAAAATCTTAAAGTATTGATACTACAGAACATCGGCCTCAAGCGTGTGACCATCGCCCCGGCCCAGCTGGAGCAGCTTGTGGTTTCGACCCGTGAAGTCTTTTGGAAGAGGATCCCGCCCATGGGAGTGACATTCGCACATGGAGAACAGTTTTCCAACAGACTAAGAGAACTCAGTTTGGTCGACATTGTTTTGAATGGACGCCTAGATTTAAGTCAGTGCGATAAACTTCAGAAGCTGGAACTGGACACATTGTCATTCCGTGCCACCTACCACCTTGACGTATCATCATTCTCTGACCTCACTAAGATAACACTGAAAGACATCTGCCTCAGGCAATTGACCATCGCCCCGGCCCAGCTGGAATTGTTCTGCGTCTTAACCAGCGAATACATGTTGGATACGATTCCGGCAATGGAGGTGTCATTCCAAGATGGAGAACAATTTTCCAACAAACTACGGAATCTCAGTCTGAACAACATTATATTACAAGCACACTTAGATATAAATCAGTGTGATAGACTACAGACTCTTTGGCTGGATACATTATCATTCCCTGACGACTACCACCTGGACGTATCATCATTCACTGGCCTAACTGAGATAATGCTACGTAACATCTGCCTCATGCATGTGACTATTTCCCCGGCGCAGCTGGAGACATTCTGGGTGCTCACCGATGAAAGTCTTTGTGGCAAGATTCCACCCATGGAGTTGACATTTGCAAATGGGGAACAATATACCGACAAACTTGTGGAGCTCAGTATGGTAAATATTGTATTAAATGGATACCTTGATATACGTCAGTGTGTTAAACTACACAAACTGCAACTGTACGATGTACCATTCCCTGACGAATATCATCTCGACATATCCAGCTTCACAGACCTCACGAGGATAAAATTACGAAATGTCCGCCTCTGGCATATAACCATTGCCCCCGCTCAGCTTGAGCTGTTCTATGTCTATACAACTACTAATCTACTGGACAAGATACCCGCCATGAAGGTGACATTCGATGATGGAGAACAATTCACCAACAAACTACAAGAGCTAAGTCTGCGCAACATTGTTTTAAATGGAAAACTAGATATATCTCAATGTGATCGACTGCAGACTTTGCTGCTGGATACCATTTCTTTCCCCGACGATTATCACCTGGACATGTCCTCCTTCAAATACCTTACTAGTATAACACTACATTATGTCCGAATCCAGCATGTGACCATCGAACCGGCTAAGCTAGAGAAATTCTGGGTGCTCACCCAGAAAGATCTGCGTGGCAAGATTCCACCCATGGAGTTGACATTTGCAAATGGTGAACAATATAGCAACAAACTTTTGGAGCTCAGTATGGAAAATATTGTATTAAATGGATACCTTGATATAAGTCAGTGTGATAAACTACAGGAACTGCGACTGGACAATTTATCATTCCCTGATGAATATCACCTCGACATATCCAGCTTCACAGACCTCACTAGGATAGTATTACGGAATGTCCGCCTCTGGCATATAACCATTGCCCCCGCTCAGCTTGAGCTGTTCTATGTCTATACAACTACTAATCTACTGGACAAGATACCCGCCATGAAGGTGACATTCGATGATGGAGAACAATTCACCAACAAACTACAAGAGCTAAGTCTGGTCAACATTGTTTTAAATGGACAACTAGATATATCTCGATGTGATCAACTGCAGATTTTGAAGCTGGACACAATTTCATTCCCTGACGATTATCACCTGGACGTATCGTCCTTCATGCACCTTACATGTATATTACTGGCAAACATCCGCCTCCGGCAAGTGACCATCGCGCCGGCTCAACTTGAGCAATTCTGGGTGCTCACCAGTCAAGAACAGCGTGACAAGATCCCGCCCATGGAGGTTTCATTTGCATATGGGGAGCAGTATTCAAACAAATTAGTGGACCTCAATCTTGGTAACATTATAGTAAATGGACGGCTTAATATAAATCAGTGTAATAAACTTCGGAAGCTGCGACTGGACAGAGTAGCATTCCCTGACGATTATCACCTCGACATGTCAACTTTCACAGACCTCACTGTAGTAATACTACAAAATGTCAGCCTGCAACATATGACCATCGCCCCGGGCCAGCTGGAAGTGTTCTGTGTCTTCACCACGGATGAACTCCTGGGAAGGATACCCTCCATGAATGTGACATTTGCACATGGAGAACAGTATACCAACAAACTACGGAATCTCAGACTGCACAACATTATTTTAAATGCACACTTAGATATAAATCAGTGTGATAGACTACAGACTCTTTGGCTGAACACATTATCATTCCCTGACGACTACCACCTGGACGTTTCATCATTCACAGACCTCACTCAGATAATACTACGTAACATCTGCCTCAAGAATGTGACCATTTCCCCGGCGCAGCTGGAGATATTCTGGGTGCTCACCGATGAAAGTCTGCGTGGCAAGATTCCGCCCATGGAGTTGACATTCGCAAACGGGGAACAATATACCGACAAACTTGTGGAGCTCAGTATGGTAAATATTGTATTAAAAGGATATCTTGATATAAGTCAGTGTGATAAACTACAGGAACTGCGACTGTACGATGTACCATTCCCTGACGAATATCACCTCGACATATCCAGCTTCACAGACCTCACTAGGATAAAATTACGGAATGTCCGCCTCTGGCATATAACAATTGCACCCGCTCAGCTAGAGTGGTTCTGTATCTATACAAGTACTAACCTTCTGGACAAGATACCCGCCATGAAGGTCACATTCGATGATGGAGAACAATTCACCAACAAACTACTAGAGCTAAGTCTGCGCAACATTGTTTTAAATGGACAACTAGATATATCTCAATGTGATCGACTGCAGAATTTGCTGCTGGATACCATTTCTTTCCCTGATGATTATCACCTGGACATGTCCTCCTTCAAATACCTTACTAGTATAACACTACAGTACGTCCGAATCCAGCATGTGACCATCGAACCGGCTAAGCTAGAGAAATTCTGGGTGCTCACCCAGAAAGATCTGCGTGGTAAGATTCCGCCCATGGAGTTGACATTTGCAAACGGGGAACAATATACCAACAAACTTAAGGAGCTCAGTATGGAAAATATTGTATTAAAAGGATATCTTGATATAAGTCAGTGTGATAAACTACAGGAACTGCGACTGTACAATGTACCATTCTCGGACGAATATCACCTCGACATATCCGGCTTCACAGACCTCACTAGGATAAAATTACGGAATACTCGCCTCTGTCATATAACCATTGCACCCGCTCAGCTAGAGCGTTTCTGGGTCTATACAAATACTAACCTAATGGACAAGATACCCGCCATGAAGGTGACATTCGAAAAAGGAGAACAATTTACCAACAAACTACTAGAGCTAAGTCTGCGCAACATTGTTTTAAATGGACAACTAGATATATCTCAATGTGATAAACTGCAAAGACTTGTGCTGAACGCATTATCATTCCCTGACGACTATCACCTGGACATGTCCACCTACACGGACCTCACTGATATAGAACTGCTAGACATCCGCCTTAAGCATTTGACCATTGCCCCGTTAAAGCTTGAATGTTGTTTGGTCTTTACCAGTGAAGATCTGCGGGAGAAGATTCCTCCAATGAAGGTGACGTTCGCCCATGGAGGAAAGTTTTCGAATAAGCTATGCGAGCTCATTCTGGACCACATTATACTAAATGGAAACCTAGATATAAGTCAGTGTAGTAAGTTAAAGACACTGACACTGACCACATTATCGTTCCCTGAGGACTATCACCTAGACTTGACCTCATGCACGGACCTCACTGAGATAGTTTTCCTTGACATCCGCCTCAGGCATTTGACAATTGCCTCAGCCAAGCTGGAGTGCTTTTTGGTTCACACCAGGAAAGACTTGTGTGACAAAGATCCGCCAATGGAAGTGTCATTTGCGCATGGGGTACAGTATACCAACAAACTACAGGCGCTGAGTTTGGACAACATTATATTAAATGGACATCTGGATATGAGTCAGTGTGAAACTCTACAGGAACTTAGGCTTGACACAGTATCGCTTCCTGACGATTATCACCTCGACTTATCCTTATCTACGGACCTCACTGAAATAACACTGCAGAACATCCGCATACAGCATTTGACTATTGACCCGTGTGAGTTAAAACTTTTCTCGGTGTCCACCAGTGAAGACCTGCTTGAGACGATTCCGCCAATGAAAGTTTCATTCGATAATGGAGAAACCTTTTCATGCGAGCTACGCGTGCTCATTCTGGACAACATTATATTAAACGACCGTCTAGATATAAGTGAGTGTGATGAACTGCAGTATTTGAAGCTGGATAACTTGTCATTCCCAGACGACTATCACCTGGACATGTCCTTCTTTATGTACCTCACTGAAATAAAACTGCAGAACATCTGCATACAGCATTTGACTATTGACCCGTCTGGGTTAGAACTGTTCTCAGTCTCCACCAGTGAAGACCTGCTTGAGACGATTCC
This sequence comes from Mya arenaria, assembly GCF_026914265.1. Taxonomy (NCBI): domain Eukaryota; kingdom Metazoa; phylum Mollusca; class Bivalvia; order Myida; family Myidae; genus Mya; species Mya arenaria. Next base: position 56,955,792 of record NC_069131.1, read on the forward strand.
GCCAATGAAGGTTTCATTCGATTATGAAGAACCATTTTCATACAGGCTACGCGAGCTCATCCTGAACAACGTTATATTAAATGATCGTCTAGATATAAGTGAGTGTGATAAACTGCAGTATTTGAGGCTGCATGAATTGTCATTCCCAGACGACTATCACCTGGACATGTCCTCATTTACGGACCTCACTGAAATAACACTGCAGAATATCCGCATACAGAATTTGACAATTGACCCGTCTGAGTTAAAACTGTTTTCGGTCTCCACAAGTGAAGACCTGCTTGAGACGATTCCGCCAATGAAGGTGACGTTCGCCCATGGAGAAATTTTTTCGAATAAGCTACGCGAGCTCATTCTGGACAACATTGTATTAAATGGATATCTAGATATTAGTCAGTGTTGTAAGCTAAAGAAACTGCAACTGGCCACATTAACATTCCCTGACGACTATCACCTGGACTTGTCCTCATACATGGACCTCACAGAGATAGCACTTCTTGACATCCACCTCAAGCATTTGACCATTGCCCCGTTTAAGCTTGAACTGTTCTCGGTCTCAACCAGTGAAGATCTGTGGGAGGAGATTCCTCCAATCGAAGTGTCATTAGCAAACGGGGAACAATACAGCAACACTATACTGAAGCTCATTCTGGACAACATTGTTTTAAATGGAAATCTAGATATAACTCAGTGTAATAAACTGCAGTATTTGAAGCTGGATACCTTGTCATTCCCAGACGACTATCACCTGGACATGTCCTCGTTTACGGACCTCACTGAAATAACTCTGCAGAACATCCGCATACAGCACTTGACTATTGACCCATCCAAGCTAGGACTGTTCTCGGTCTCCACCGGTAAAGACCTGCGTGAGACGATTCCGCCAATGAAGGTGACGTTCGCCCATGGAGAAAAGTTTTCGAATAAGCTATGCGAGCTCATTCTGAACAACATCATATTAAATGGAAACCTAGATATAAGTCAGTGTTATAAGCTGCAGGTTTTGCAACTGAATAAATTGCCATTCCCAGACGACTATCACCTAGATATGTCATCGTTTACGGACCTCATTGAAATAACACTGCAGAACATCCGCATACAGCATTTGACCATCTCCCCGTCTAAGCTAGAACTGTTTTCGGTCTCCACCAGTAAAGACCTGCTTGAGACGATTCCGCCAATGAAGGTGACGTTCACCCATGGAAAAAAGTTTTCAAATAGGCTACGCGAGCTCATTCTGGACAACATTACATTAAATGATCGTCTAAATATAAGTGAGTGTGATAAACTGCAGTATTTGAAGCTGGATAAATTGTCATTTCCAGACGACTATCACCTAGACATGTCCTCATTTACGGACCTCACTGAAATAACTCTGCAGAACATCCGCATGCAGCATTTGACTATTGACCCGTCTGAGCTAGAACAGTTCTCGGTTTCAACCAGTGAAACCCTGGTTGAGACGATTCCGCCAATGAAGGTGACGTTCGCCCATGGAGAAATGTTTTCGAATAAGCTACGCGAGCTCATTCTGGACAACATTGTATTAAATGGATATCTAGATATTAGTCAGTGTTGTAAGCTAAAGAAACTGCAACTGGCCACATTAACATTCCCTGACGACTATCACCTGGACTTGTCCTCATACATGGACCTCACTGTGTTATCTTTTCGAAACGTCCACCTTCGGCATGTGACCATCTCCCCGGCCAATTTTGAGATATTTAGGGCGTTGAACGTTGAACATATGAGAGGAAATATACAGCCGATGGAGGTGACAATTTTAGATGGGGCAAAGTTCACTCACAAGTTAAAGAAATTGGGCCTGGTTAACATCATTTTAGACGAACCTATTGATTTAAGTCAGTGTTCCAATATAACAGAAATTAAGCTTAGTGGGGCCATTCTCAGCGATTCCAAAGGTGTTCCTGAGGTTATGCAACAAATGAAAATGTATCGCTCGGAAGGGTGTGTAATTTATGAGCAAGTTCACTCAAAACAAATATAAAACACTCTATTGGACAATCGACGATCGAATAAGAAAACTGTAGATGTTGGTTCAATGTTAATTACATTGTAACCTGCCAGGATAGATAAATGGATATAAAACATACGATTTAATACGCGGTACTGAATAAAAAATCAAATATGATTAAGGACGTGTGATGCAGTGATGCAATGTCATATAATCATGCAATAAACGTTACATCCTAACTATGTTTAGTTGGCGACCGGCTTTAACAGTGTGGCATAACGTACAGTCGGACCCAGATGGCTCGAATTCACATGGACCGGCGAAATAACCTCGAGCCTCGAAAATTCGAGCCAAGCGGGATTGTTTACCTTCAGTTTAATTATCTGTCTTTAACATATAGTTCGAGCCAACGAGGAATTCGAGCTAAATGAGTTCGAGCCAACGGGGTTCGACTGAATATTACTTTATATATAGCAATACCGGCACTGATGGTCTTCAAATCAATAAATGTGTAAAGGAAACATAGGTTTTATTAGACTAAAGCTTATTGAAGTTATAAACAGACACATTTATAACAAAAGTAATTGAGGTGATTCTTGTTTACTTTTATGTTTATTGCAAAGCATTATTTTGGAGTAAACTTTTGAACTTTATTTAAATCATGCAGACTCATAGAAACTGTATATTGAAAAAAATATAACAGATTTGTTTATTTTTACAAGTATTAAATTATGTTTAGGGATGCAAACGAATGGCAAAAGTGATATTCGAATATTCGGTAATTCTTTCGATCGAATATTCGAATATTCGAACACCAAAATGAACCTTTAAGAATTGTAGTAAACTAGTATTGTAGTAAACTATTATTATTCACTAACGTAAGAGCGGGGGCCCTGTTACCCTCCTGGGCGTTTTCGGTACACGCGACGGACCCTTATAGTTCCACAAATTAGCCTCTGAATTTCCCCATTTTCAAAATATATCCCAAGAAAAAGCGATATATCTTTAATAAAAACAAACGAATTGTACCAGTTCCTCTGCGTTCATTTTTGTAAACAATGCAAAATAAGATCAGGGAATTGTGTTTTTCCCAGTTAAATGACGATATGCGCCAACGTGAGACTTGCAGCTTCGTTCTGGGATTGATGTTTACGATATATATTTATAGAACACGACACCATGTGTAAACGTCGCTTTTGCCTTAGGTATTGTACAACAATACAGGACATATATTCTTAAACGTTAAACCATACAGTTAATTTATGTATGCAGCGTTATATTGAAAACATGGAAACAGTTTAAAGCACATAACTAGCACATGTCCTTCTTATCATCAAGGCGATTTGAGCAATATCGCCAAGCTTGATTAGCAGTGAAGACAAAACATTGGTATAAAGGCCGATCTCTTAAACCCTTAATTGGCATGGTCATTTAAATGTACCCAAAATAATTGGAATGTGTTTTATTTCACTTGTCTAACATCCAATAAATGCAAAATTACGAGGACTGTTTATAGTTCCCTGCGATATATCCGATATGACGCGTGTATAGTGTCATCAAGTTCACACCTATGGCATTAGAGGTCCATCGTTGTAAAAACAAGAGAGACGAAGATGACAGTTGTAGGCAAAAAGTTTATTAATTTATTAATTCAACAAAAACATCGAATATTCGAATACCTATTTTGACATTCGAATACCAAACGTTCGATCGAATATTCGAATATTCGTTTGCATCCCTAGTAAAAACGAATACTATTGTTACAGACAGCTCCAATCATTAACCGTAAATTGAACAAGTGTGGGTTATTTGGTAGGAAATTATTACGGAGTGAATATCACAATAAAATGTTCAATTTACTCCTTTTAATCCTTACACTAGGCGTCTCCAGGGGCGGATCCAGGAATCAACGTTAGAGGGGGCGTAGCTTAGGGGCGCAACCTTTTGACATGCACCCCTCCCTCTGAACCGAAAGTGTATGGCATAAACTGTTTGCAGATGGATTGGGGTTTAGCAATCAAGAAAAATTAACAATTTGTAGTTGGAAATGATGCATTATGGGCGTATTTTATTATTTTTTATCTCCTAAATTGACATGAAAAGTAACCTTTGACGATTTTAGAGGGGGCGCGCGCCGGATGCGCCCCCCTCTAAATCCGCTAGTGGTCTCTGTACTGGTTTTAGACCTTTTCATGTGGGGCATATGACCAGGTAGATGGAAATTTACATTTTTTTAAAAATGATGCAATTAAAACAAACTTCTTGCTAGGGCGGTACCCACAACGATTATTAAGGACAATGTTTTAACATCCTCGGCACCCCACCTATATGATACCCTGGGCAAATTGGCTAAGGATACTTGGTAAATCTTGAATATTCATAAGCATTTTCCGACCAATGAAATATCCGATAACAAAAAGGAAAGAATCTCCTTTGTGAAGAGCTATCGGCATACTTAACAATATCCTGCCTAAAAAGACATGCAAGCCGTGATCTCATTGGATTATTTCTAACCGAGATTACATCCGTATCTTCTCGGCCATTTCCGCACCGCATGAGGTGTGTCTCATGCGACCAATCAAGCGGCTGGATTTCACCATATTAATTATTCATGAGTACGAGATTTTTCCAGCTGTTTTGCCCAGGGTATCATATAGGTTATGATACGCTGGGGTGCCGAGGATGTGTTTTAATAGATGTGCTTGATTCAATGTATACTCCATTCTCATAGAATAACAAAAACACAAGAAATCAATTGGTATCACATCTCTTGCCATCCTCGGCACCCCAGCGTACCATAACCGATATCATACAGGTTATGGTACGCTGAGGTGCCGATGATGATCCCTCGTCTTAATTAACTAATCTTCTTTACATAGAAAACAATTTTGAAACTCAATAAGAATTGCGACGCCCTATATTGAATACTCTTATTTGCTGTGGTATAGTATTGTCTCACTTTAGGGAGAGGAATAATTATCTATTTCATATATAAAAAAAAATATTATGTTAATCGTACCATTTTGAAATTTCTTTGAGTATATTTCCGCCTGTAGTTAGAAATACACCTACTGTTAGTGCCAACTTTATGGCTATGTTATTCCATGTATTAAGTATAAATAGTATGTGTATTTACGAGCGTTTCGTAGAATAGCGAAGTAAAAATTGTCTAATGCGGTACTGGTTTATATTGATTGGTTTTATGCACGAGATTTTCGTGCAGTATTATATTGGATAATTTGGTCATTCTACCTGACGATTGCATACCGTTCATATCGAATTTTCCAAGAAATATTTTATGAAATGTTATTGATTTTTCTTATGTGAAATTGATCATGTTTATTTGTTGAAATTATTTTTCATTGGTTTTGTTAAGATATTCAGTAGATGAGGCCCGACATTGTGACTCGTAACCTTTCACGGGCAGAAAGGGACAAATGGGTACACGTTTCCAGAGCGAATTTTTTCATTATGTTTTTATCTCTGGTTTTTCGTGGGCGATTCGAGTCACAGCTGAATATCATTTTGTAGGGTACTGTAACTGGCTCTGTATGTCTCATGAATACTATTATATTCCTATTCATTGTATATGGTACCATGCCGGCTAAGTTCACAATTACACGTCTGGTAAAAGCAATTTGCTTGTTGTTTTTCTATGAAAAGTTATATATATTAAGTAAAGCTTAGACGGATTGTTATCAACAGATTAATGAATCCTTTGTTTACGCGTACAGGTTACGTTGGACAGTCGCTACCTAGTTGTAAACAATGAAAGTATTATGAAGTCGTGGGACGAGGCTCTTTCGATCTGTCAACAGTTTGGCTCCGGATTAGCCAGTGTGTGTACACCACGTGATAAATGATGTCATATATGCTACGTCGGAAGGCAACATTTTGCATAAAATGAAGACTTGAATCAAAGATAACTGAACCAGTTAAACTCGTTAAGCGATAAATAATTCCCTTGTCGTGACTATACTGAACAAGGAAAAGGCATTAGTACAAATCAACATTTCTATAAATTGGTGGCTCTCACAATTTGCCCCCCAAAAGGAAGTACATTTGATTAATTTTCCTGTTTGAGGGTTAAACACAAGCTGCCGCCCAAAGTAAATTAAGTTGCGAGCTTCAAGTGCACAAGTGGATTTACGAACAGTCTCACACAACAACTGGGATTGGTCTGGATACAGATTTATTGGAAATAAATATCTGAAGTGTTTCAATTTCACAGCGATTTCGCAAGATGCTTAAAGCTGTAATATCACAGCTTGAGCGTTTTGACAACTTTTTTTTATTTTTTTATCTTGGAACGAGTCAATTTTTGCAAAAAATCCATGGAAACCAGTTATAAAAGACTGCTGACAAAAAATATGTTGATATTTACGCAAAACTTGCTCTTTCCCAGACAAAAAAATGAAATATTTTTAAAAACAGTATATTTGTGAGAGTGCAGCTTTAAAATGGTCAATCTGAGAGAGTACAGCTTGAATAGACAATTAACTAAAGTAATGCAAAACTGAAGTACAAACAGATGTGTAATTTTAAAACGCTTAGCCTTATCTTAACCACTTATCCTGCTAAAACCCACTTGGCGCTTCTACGAACTTCTACCAGCTAATAAGACATACTATATAACAATGAAAATACTTTAAAATTTCTATGAAATGTAACAATGTAAGGAAATTAATTTATATGACAATATTTATAATTAAGATTGGAAGTTTATATTCAAGTTGTTCCATGTATTTGCGTATTTATAGAAAAACTGTATATGATATATTCGATTATAGCTGTCTCGATGCAGGCATAGTCATATAAATATAGTCCATAGAAACAGCCGCTTCAGAGTCTTTGGCGATTTTTGTTTTGGCGACTCTACGCGTCCATATCCCACTTGTTGTTTTCCTAGCCAAGAATGACAGATCCCAGAGCGGAAAGATAACGGGCACCTGATAGAACAAATTATACCTCCCGTGATAATGACCAAGACTTTCGCTTTTCGTCGTCTAGGTTATTTTGGGCTAGCACGATAGAAATTCAAAATATAAACAAGAAATTATAATAGAAGTAAACAAATCAATAACAATAAGACGTCGTAGAATGGGGAAAGGTTAAATGAAATTACAAAACTATGTTTCATTTACTATATTAGTACATGTATAGTTACATAGTTATCATACAGTATTACTAGATGTATTATTTATAGTTATCCTTCTTATCTGATATATTTGTTTGTTGTACATAATTTATGTAAACTTTTGTTCCATATGTGCCTTTGTATTATGTTCTGATTATTTTGTGTCATGTCTCTTCATATCGGAAGAAATAAAGAATCTCTCTCTCTCTCTCTCTCTCTCTCTCTCTCTCTCTCTCTCTCTATCTCTCTCTCTCTCCCCCCCCCCCCCTCTCTCTCTCTCTCTCTCTCTCTCTCTCTCTCTCTCTCTCTCTCATAAAACAAGTGTAATAAAGGAAAGGTATAGGCTAAAAATAAGTATGTGTAACTTATGTGTTTTTATTTAACAAAGCAGCGTTAAATATTGTGGAGTTACAGTTGATGTATATATTTGACATTGGTATGAATCAGTCGACTTGTATCATTTAGGAAACAAAATAAATATCCAAATGTTAAAAAAGTTCCCTATACGCGCATTATTGTGGCTAATATAAATAGAGACATGTAAGCTGAATTTTAAGGATACATTGAATTTAAAGCATCCGGTATGAATAGGGTCGATAACTACCCGCTAATTTGCCAAACAGTTTATATTTTGGCAAAATATTCTTTGTCTACATGTATATAATTTTAAACTCATAAGTTTGAGCGTTAAAGTTAATTTGATAAAAAACAATGAATGTGTTTTATTGTTATGTACTCCGCCTACTTCATTCTAGTGATTACCAGACCAAGCCAGAAAACGGGTTTCGTTTCGATTAAGGGCCAATTTTGCGGTCGATTTAAACAATTTAACAAGTTTTCAAAGAATGGTGATCTATATTGGGTGTCCCATACAATAATTACTAGGAAGAAGTACTCCACCTACTTCACTCTAGTGAGTACCAGACCTATATGGGATGGTAGGTGAGCGTGTTCAATACAACAATTACTAGGTAGTACTTCACCTACTTCACACTAGTGAGTACCAGACCTATATGGGGTGGTAGGTGAGCGTGTCCAATACAACAATTACTAGGTAGTACTCCGCCAACTTTACTCTAGTGAGTACCAGGCCTATATGGGGTGGTAGGTGAGCGTGTCCAATACAACAATTACTAGGTAGTACTCCGCCAACTTTACTCTAGTGAGTACCAGGCCTATATGGGGTGGTAGGTGAGCGTGTCCAATACAACAATTACTAGGTAGTACTCCGCCAACTTTACTCTAGTGAGTACCAGGCCTATATGGGGTGGTAGGTGAGCGTGTCCAATACAACAATTACTAGGTAGTACTCCACCAACTTCACTCAAGTGAGTACCAGACCTATATGGGATGGTAGGTGAGCGTGTCCCATACAACAATTACTAGGTAGTACTCCACCTACTTCACTCTAATGAGAACCAGACCTATATGGGGTGGTAGGTGAGCGTGTCCAATACAATAATTACTAGGTAGTACTCCGCCAACTTTACTCTAGTGAGTACCAGGCCTATATGGGGTGGTAGGTGAGCGTGTCCAATACAATAATTACTAGGTAGTACTCCGCCAACTTCACTCTAGTGAGTACCAGGCCTATATGGGGTGGTAGGTGAGCGTGTCCAATACAAAAATTACTAGGTAGTACTCCGCCAACTTCACTCTAGTGAGTACCAGGCCTATATGGGGTGGTAGTTGAGCGTGTCCAATACAACAATTACTAGGTAGTACTCCGCCAACTTCACTCTAGTGAGTACCAGACCTAAATGGGGTGGTAGGTGAGCGTGTCAAATACAACAATTACTAGGTAGTACTCCGCCTACTTCACTCAAGTGAATACCAGACCTACATGGGGTGGTAGGTGAGCGTGTCCAATACAACAATTACTAGGTAGTACTCCGCCTGCTTCACTCTAGTGAGTACCAGACCTATATGGGGTGGTAGGTGAGCGTGTCCAATACAACAATTACTAGGTAGTATTCCACCTACTTCACTCTAGTGAGTACATGATCTATATGGGGTGGTAGGTGAGCGTGTCCCATACAACAATTACTAGGTAGTACTCCACCTACTTCACTCAAGTGAGTACCAGACCTACATGGGGTGGTAGGTGAGCGTGTCCTATACAACAATTACTAGGTGGTACTCCACCTTCTTCACTCTAGTGAGTACCAGATCTATATGGGGTGGTAGGTGAGCGTGTCCAATACAACAATTACTAGGTAGTACTCCGCCAACTTCACTCTAGTGAGTACCAGATCTATATGGGGTGGTAGGTGAGCGTGTCCAATACAACAATTACTAGGTAGTACTCCGCCAACTTCACTTTAGTGAGTACCAGATCTATATGGGGTGGTAGGTGAGCGTGTCCAATACAACAATTACTAGGTAGTACTCCACCTACTTCACTCTAGTGAGTACCAGTCCTAAATGGAGTGGTAGGTGAGCGTGTCCTATACAACAATTACTAGGTAGTACTCCACCTACTTCACTCTAGTGAGTACCAGTCCTAAATGGAGTGGTAGGTGAGCGTGTCCTATACAACAATTACTAGGTAGTATTCCACCTACTACACTCTAGTGAGTACCAGGCCTAAATGGAGTGGTAGGTGAGCGTGTCCTATACAACAATTACTTGGTAGTACTCCACCTACTTCACTCTAGTGAGTACCAGGCCTAAATGGAGTGGTAGGTGAGCGTGTCCTATACAACAAGTACTAGGTAGTACTCCGCCTACTTCACTCTAGTGAGTACCAGACCGTAATGGGGTGGTAGGTGAGCGAGTCCCATACAACAATTACTAGGTAGTACTCCACCTACTTCACTCTAGTGAGTACCAGGCCTATATGGGGTGGTAGGTGAGCGTGTCCTATACAACAATTACTAGGTAGTACTCCACCTACTTCATTCTAGTGAGTACCTGACCTAAATGGAGTGGTAGGTGGGGTGTCCCATACAACAATTACTAGGTAGTACTCCACCTACTTCACTCTAGTGAGTACCAGGCCTAAATGGAGTGGTAGGTGAGCGTGTCCTATACAACAAGTACTAGGTAGTACTCCGCCTGCCTAACTCTAGTGAGTACCAGACCTATATGGAGTGGTAGGTAGGCATGTCGTTCTCTGATCTAGTTTTACTCGCTCAGCAGGTAAACATTCACGGTCGGTTAAGATATATCAAGTTTATAGCCAAAAATAATATCTGGCCAGAAATTATGTACCCCTAGTCAGAAAATGATATCTGGCCGAAAATTATAAACCTACGGCCAGAAAAGAAACCCGGCCTAATAATGATTTCTCCGGCCGGACACCTACAGCCGAATATATGACAATTTACAACTAAATAACCAGAATTGGTGAGTGTTTAAAGGCTTTCCCAGTATCGTGACCTACATTGGGTGGTATGTTAATAGGTCCCCTACAACACCAACTAGGTGGTTCTCTGCCTGCTTCACTATAGTGAGTACAAGACCAAGCTGAATTAAAGCGCTTAAAGCGTTGAAAGGCTTTCGGCCTGCTACGTTTTGTGAGAATAGTCATATAATTTTAAAACAAATTAACTTAAACCTCTTAAGATAGTTTATGCTTGCTCATGAATTCCTTCGCAAATACTTTAAGATTTTTATGCTGATTCTCAATTTAATCAAAACCATTTAGTCTAAGTCACTTGAAATACTCATTTAATATGTGGAATACCCAAATTATTACTAAGGTATGGAGTAATACTCAATTGCATATGAAACTTTATCTGGAACTTTGGTTTCAAAAATAATGCACTGCGACGGATAAAGCATTTAGGCATTTTTTTGTTTTAGTAAACTCTACTGTACACTTCAAACATGACTGAGTCGTATTTAATTTACGACAATGGTATGACCGCTAAACCAAATGCATCCAACAAAATGAGTCGTATTTCCTTTACTACCAGGGTATGACCACTAAACCAAATGCATCCAACAAAATGAGTCGTATTTCCTTTACTACCAGGGTATGACCGCTAAACCAAATGCATCCAACAAAATGAGTCGTATTTCCTTTACTACCAGGGTATGACCGCTAAACAAAATGCATCCAACAAAATGCATTGGACATGCTAATTGAGTGTATTTTCAGGGTTCCTTTCTACAATGACAGGATCCTTGCGCTAAATTTCTCTGGAACGAATTACCCACAAACTATTTATTCCTTGTACGTATTGATGTATCTTAATATTGCCCTCAACCAATGTCACTCTTGGACAAAATGAACATATTTATATCAGTGGTTTATAAATATATAGATATGCATATGCAATATGCTCAAGGCTCTCGGCTGAGTGAGAATGAGCAAAACTGAGAAATCTTTACACACTTTCCGTTCCATTAGGCATATCATGACTATACCATTTTAATTGTAAAAGTGTATACTATGCATTTAGTAATGGTTAAAGGTTAATTTATTTTGTGTAAGTACATACTAACACTCTTTATAAAAATTGTCAAGTAAGAGCCGATGTAGGCCATTTTAAACATAGAAAAATATACTTATGAATGAACTACAATCACAACATACTGATAACAGGGTAAAATGAAACATTCTAGTTTTATTTGAAATAATCCGATGACCCAGATTCTATTTTTAACCGATAGTACATGTTTCTAGTTCCCCGGCCGTGGCCAAATGATCTAAACATAGACATATACATGTATTTATTTTGATTCAGGACGCATTCATTTTGAAATTATTTGCGTATTCTGCTTTCTATATTGCCTTATGTAACTCGTGGTATTAGAATATTTGCGTTTTCTGTGAGTTTAATATCGTAATTTCGTGAAAACGCAGTTTATTCGCACTATGTTAACCGCATAACATATTATGAATACTCCTTACAGCGCTAATTTTAGCAAGCTACTTAATATGCAGGCCCCAATTTCTCTAAATTTCTTAAGCTTAAAAGGCTTAAGTCGCTTATTTCAATTAGCCAAAATACATACTTAAAATTGATTTTGATAAATGAAAAACGGTTTATAATGATTATCATACAGATAATTCCTATATATCGTCTAAAAACTCTTAAAAAGGTAAAGATAACGCACATTATAGAAACATAAAAATAGTGAGCTTAGCTTAACCCTGTTATAAGGGACTTAAGAAGTTTCGAGAAATCGGGGCCAGAGCGCAGTCCTTAGCTATTGGAGCAGATTGATAACTAGGCAATTTAGATTTAAATGTTACTGTAAATAAGGTCGTTGATCACCGCAGTTTTAACAGAGCTTGGGTTGATACGCCCGTGCACGCATTAATTCGTCAAAAGTTAAAAAAATTATGACGATCTGCCAACGTTGATTTCCGAGATACGGTTATAAAAGTCTGCAAGCCAACGGCTTACAGCCTAATAACTGCTTCTGTGTCGATCATTTGTGGAATTTTGGCCAATTTTACAAGTGGTTTAGACGAGTAAACGAGTTTTTCTAGTATTAGGACCGATATGTGATGGTAGGTGTATATCACCCCTCCAACACCTTCTAGATGGTACTCCGCCTAATCCACTTTAGTGTGTACTAGACCTAACCGAGAAATGTATTTTGTGTCGATTTTGGAGGATTATTTGTGCAAGTGGTGTAAACGAGTAATGAATTATCCTATTATGGTTACCTTTTAAGGGTGGTAGGAGTATGTGTCCTCTACAACACCTACTAGGTGGTACTCCGCCAACTTTACTCTAGTGAGCATTAGACCCAGCCGGAAAATATATTTCTTCGGCCAGAATTAAAAAAAAACGGCCGGAAAATAGTATCCTTTCGGAAAATTATTCTCCAGCCGGTAAACGCTATCCGACTAACTTCACGTACCTCATGTGACGGTCATGTGTCAAGTAAGCCGTAGTTTCAAGCGACTGACACCGGATTTTTAAACTCAATCATATAAAAAAAATCTTATAATTCCAATCTAAAAATTATAATACCAAAAATGTGAAAACATATTGATTTTTTATAGTATTATATACAGTACAAATCCATATTTAAAAAATCAAAAAAAAAATCAATATCTTTTCACATTTTTGGTATTATAGTTTTTAGTTGGGAATAATATGATTTAAAAAAAAATGATTGAAAATAATATTTGAAAATCCGATGCCAGAGTTTCAAGCAAGTACATTCCCGAGATTACAAGTGAAACAAGCCGAGCAAAAACGCATTTGAGAAAGTGCTCTCTAAATATTGTGTAAATGTAATTCAATCATGTGCAGAAATGATAAATATATATATATTTAGTTATACAACTGACAAATGATATGCATACCAGGGGCGGTTCTAGGTTTCGACGTTAGAGGGGGCGTAACTTAGGGGCGTACTATTTTTACTTGCGCCCCTCCCTCAGCTTAACAATTTCTGGTCCGAATGTTGCATTTTGGGCGTATTTTAATTAATTTTCTTCTCCAATATTGATGTAAAAAGTAAACTTGGGTGCGCCCCCCCCCCCCCCCTCCTGAATCCGCTTGTGCATACTACTTTTGGTTTCGTTCCGTGTCTTTATTGTTAATGATAGGATAGGTACAAACCATTACTTGTGTCAGTCATTCTTTTTGTTAATTCTGGCGCGTCTGAAGCTTATGGACGTTGGGGCAGTAACTATTTTTTTATCTTGAGTTTTTTTAATTACTATATGTCTAATGAAAATGTGTAAACCACTGTGCCATTTCAAACCAAACATCACAGAAATGTTCCTTGGTTGGTGCTTTTCCAGATTCCCATTTTTACCCTTAGAAACGTTTCTAGCTCGTAACAAACATGGCCACCTGAGAGCGGAGCTGACACCATATGGCTACCGTACATGGCAATAAAAAAAATTCTGGTTAGAAACAGATAACTTGATTTACAGAAACAATCCTTCGAGTTAAGGTTAGTTTGTAAATGAAAATAACAGGGGCCTGAATAGCTTCATGTTTTCTTAGATAAGGAACACATAAAAATCTCCTTTGCTATGAAACCCAATTACCTAGGGCTGACATATTTAATATGAAAAATTTGTCTAGGGGTCCTTAACCAACTTTCTCCAAATCACCGAAACTTCCTATTTCCATAGCAACCATCAGTCTCTTTAATAAACTTTGACCCCCTAAGCAAACCCTCTTTCATTGGCATTACTTTTTTCTACGTTACCTATAACCTTTTTAGCAGCAGCTTGCTTGATTAGCAACAATAACTTACATTAACAACCATTGACATTGTTCGCAATCACGGACCATGTAAGCGCAAGTCTCTAGGCCAAAAGCCTAAAAGACTCTATAGTGAATGTATTGCCCCTCCCCCTCTTCGACTGATAACCTTATCAGACCTCGATATAAAGTTACTTTATCGTGCAAAATGGTTTATAATGATTTAGCTACCTGTTACGTTTATATTCCCAATCCCAACCACTCTTTAGTTTGAATGATAATATTTCACATGCATCTGAGGTGGTGGTGGTGGTGTGTAAGCTACCTGCTACGTTTATATTCCCAACCATTCTTTAGTTTAAATGATAATAGTTCACATGTATCTGAGGCGGTGGTGGTGGTGTGTAAGCTACCTGCTACGTTTATATTCCCAACCATTTTTTAGTTTAAATGATAATAGTTCACATGTATCTGAGGTGGTGGTGGTGTGTAAGCTTATTTATGCTCGCACTCGGGCCTTGCCCATTCGGTGAGTGCTCTTATAAGATTGTTAGTCATTTTATGTTTTTGGAGCATAGTGCACAGACAGAATGTAACACTGGTTAGAGCTTCCCTGGTTCTTTAACATGCATCATTGTATAGCACTGACACACGGGACCCCCATTTAACGTCCCTCCCGGAAGACGATTAGTATTTTTTTAGTTGTGCGGCGGAAAATTAAGCCTGCGACCCCTGGATTGACAGTCAAGTGTGTTACCACTAGACCACGGATCCGCCGCATGTATCTGAAAGAGGGCTTCTCCTTTTATACAGACATAAGGGATGCATGCATCAGCACATAGAACTATAATGGTGGTGTGTGGCCAACAAGTTCCAATGCTTCTTTGGGATAAAATAAAAATACTTATTTTATCTAATAAATTACTATTGCTAATATTTTCTCTGAGATAATTGTGTTTTATCTTTTTAACCAGGTTTTCACAAAGTGAAACCTGGTTATTAGAATGACGAACGTCGTTGTTCGGGCGGTCTATAGGAAGAGTTTATGGATACATTTCATGGGATTGCGTTTGGGGTCCCCTAGGGTAAAGGTCAAGGTCACTGTTACTAAAAAGAGAAAAACAGACAAAGGCTGAAGTTCTTCTGTCAATCATTGAAAACCTGGTTTCGTCGCATTGCGGCGTTTCTTGTTATTACATGTATTTGGGTCCAATAACTTCCAGCTTGTATTAAAGTATGGCTTTAAAAAGAAAATGTAATGTGTTTGATGTTTAGTGTAATACACCACTCAATTGTAACCACGGCCCTCAAGGTCCGGGGGTATACCGGGGATAGCCGGGGAAATGGACTGTTTTTTACCTTCCCGGTGGCCCCGCAGTGCCGTGTGAATGCGGTGGTTTTGTTTTCGCGCCAAATATAGCAGGGAATGGGCCTTACTTAGGGTCCCTGGGGTGCGGGGGCATTTGGCGGGGATTTTACCATCAGTTCGTCCCCGCCGGGCGGGGGTTTTACCCGGGCTTGGCTGGACCGAAAGTCAAAGTCCCCGCTATTCCCCGGACCTGGAGGGGCCGTGGTTACCATTGACTGGTGCATAAAGCTTTTGAATTTATTTTGTTTGTAAAAAATCGGGTTTGCATATGATGCAGTTGAACGATATATTGCATATATAATGCAATTATTTAAAGCAAACGTATTAATATGTGATATGAGTATGTTTATGTACATTGTCATCAATAAAGATATTATATTGTGTTGATCTAATTTCTAACATGAAGAAATAACATGCTTAAGGAGGACAACGAATGCATTAGATAATGTCATTTAATCCTTGTGTATAACAGTGGCAAAATAGCCATCAAATTGTAATGAAAACAAAAATATGTATGCCAACCTTTAACGAAAGGCATAGTCCATCTCGCAAATACAAAGAAAAAGGCGAACTCACGTCATCGATAGAAAAAGCGAATGACTCACAAATATCCCTGAATTCTGCATTATGATCGTCAAAAAAATCCACGAATAATTACTTTGTTAAAATGGCCGCGTTACGTCTACAGGAAGTGACGATTAGTGTACAGTATACTCGTACCGTTTTTTGTTGTTGTTTTTTTGTGCTGTGACATTTAATAATTGTTTTCGTATAAGCAATTAGTTAATTTTGCTAAAATATAAAATATTATGTTCTTATTTTGCTCAAAAAAGTGAATTCTTTAACTTCTGACTTCGTTTCGCTGTAGTGGCCTCCCTTGACTTCATTAGACAAAACTACGTAACACATTAGAATTCCTTTCGCGCATTTGACAGATGGCGGTTAATTTAAATCAAACTGAAATCGAAAATATAAAAAGGAATAATTAAATTGGCAGGTATAAAATAAATGGAATATTACGATACAACGAATTTCTGGTGACCTGCATCACGTCTCGTTCGGTAAGTTAACATGTACCCGTCTCGACCTGCGGTCTCAGTCACCATAAAAGCGTCCTATCATTATATCCCCTATGTATTTATAAAGATATTTTGGGCATTCCACAAAATGGGTATTTACTCATTTCAATCAGAGCTCATAATGGTAAAGATAAACTCAATATGCACATGGGTGTCAATGTCGTGGCAGAGGCGCTAGAATCTACTATCCCCCACCCCCATTCTCACAAAATATCTGTGAAAGTTTGAGTAAGTATTCATCAAACATATTGAGCCTATTTACATGTAGTTCAAATTATTAATGCTAGGGGGTCGCGAAACATTGTTTTATAGGTGAACGGACATGGACACATACATAGCAATAAAATATATAGATGTTTCGGATAAAAAACATCTGTTGTGAACTGAATTGAAATCATGAAAAGCGAAGAAAATACCACAAAAATGCAATAAAAAGTATACCTTTTAGAGGTCTCGAACTCGCAACCTTTCGCGTTACAGCCCCACACGATACCTACTTTAAATGTATATTATTCAAGGTTAGTCACTCTGCAAAGGTAGCTCTAAATTGAATGAATGCAACAGTGGAATTATCTTAAAGGTCACAGCTCACGGGTCAAAATTGAACTATAGATATATGATCTATGACGTCAAGAAAGGTTTTCTCCTTTCAACTTTAATGGACTTTTTTCTACGATCATGAATTTATCTGTAGGCTAAATAAAACAATATTTACTACCGGGATAAACGAAGTCGTCTGAAACTGAAATAACTTGCGCGTTCTTGGTGCTATCTTTATAAATAAGAAAGACATTCAATAAAATAACGAAAAAACTGAATTAAATTCATTTGCTGGTTGCAAAAATACAAATATCTTACTTAAAATATCTGCAATCACGACAAAGACTTAAGACATTGAGTCGTATTGATTAATTTGACAGAAAAATTCATTTTGTAGGACATTTCAAGAAAAATGCAAATGCTCTATGAATAGAAATCTGATAAAACCAGATAAAATATTCTACCGGTATATAGAATCAATATCATATATAACCGATGGTGACATAACATAAAAATATCACCGGGTATTTTTAATAATTATATTGTTACCAACGTAGGCCGAAATGGACCAGGCCGTTGTTGTAACTGGGCCAAAAAGGACCAGGAGTCGTATTCAATAAGCATCTTAGTTAAAAAAAATTCAACTTAGTGAAAAAATTCCTTTTTTCTAATTTGAATTTTAAGAAAACGAACAATGTTTATACACCAAAAATATGAAAATAAGCAAGATGATGGTCTAAACAATATATGCATATGAATAAATCTGAAGAAAAGTAGTGGGTATTTAAAATTATAGATGTCAAAAATTACGAATTTCTCACTTAGTTGAAAATATTCACTAAGAGACTTATCGAATACAGACCCAAAGGCCTAAACACTCCAACGCACAGGGTACAGCAGGTAGAAAAATCAGCTCTCTATATGCTTATCAAATATTGCTCACCCTGAGCCAATTTCTGACCACTGTGTGCAAGAGTGTAAAATGTAATTTGGCCAAGATGACCCTGATTCCTCTCAACACAGCCTCTGAATAACTTATGTAAGTTTTTTTACAAACGACTGCATGTATACATAAGTTTTATTTGAAGAAAAACATAAACATTGTAATTTTTTATTTTAATAACTCTCACTCACAAGTGTTTCTTTTTAAGAATATTTTTTAAGAACAAAGAATTGAAAAATGGTATAAATATATTCATAAATATGCTCATAAATAAATAATCCAGAAAATACGGACGGATAGTAGATGAACAAACAAAAAGATACATGAAACAATCGTCATTCACAACGCCTCAATACATGCTGATAAAATAGCACTAACATCTCTTTGATAGTTTACAAATCAGATCCATAAAAATAAAACAACCAAGAAAAACATTAACTTTATATGGAGATTCTAATTTATATACATGTACTTTACTAAAATGCAGTCAGGTATTGATATGAGGCTTAAAAAATGACATGAGGCTTAAAAAAATGTTCACTAACCCAACTGCCCTTTATTTTCCTTCCAACCCAACATTTTTTTCAGTAGTAAGGAGTTTGTTTTCAAAGTGAAAATGTGGAAATTTGACTCATTATTATCTAAAAATAGATATATGACAGACATGGAATGTAAGGCAAGGTATAGAATAAATATAGATTATGTGTAAAGACAATATACAATGTACACAAAATGCTGCTGTCTTATCACCTGTATTATGCACCAGTCAATTGTAACCACGGCCCCCCAGGTCAGGGGGTATACCAGGGATAGCCGGGGAAATGGGCCGTGTTTTTACCTTCCAGGTGGCCCCTCAGTGCCGGGTGATAAAATGCGGTGGTTTTGTGTTCACGCCAAAAATACCAAGGAATGGTCCTTACCTATGGTCCCTGGGGTGCGGGGGCATTTGGCGGGGATTTAACCAGCAGTTCGCCCCGCAGGGCAGAATTATACCTGGGCTTGGCTGGACCGAAAGTCAAAGTCCCCGCTATTCCCCATACCTGGGGAAGTGTGGCACAATTTACTGGTGCATTAATGATTGTTTTTTTCATCAATAATGTCATTAGTATGGAATGTCATTGGTTTCAAAACAAATTGCTTGACTTAGTCACTGTTATATAAAACCAAGCATATTTTTAATATGGCTTAAAAAAATAAAATACTTGGTTCTGGCTAGCCCACCCTACCTACCAAATAAGCGCCAACCATACCTTTTTTATATTCTGTTGATTAAAAAGATTGTGTGTGTGTTTTAATATGTTGTTTACAAATTAATAATCTAACTGAAATTCTTATTATAATGCTATTTTGTGTAACGCTCATTGATAAGACAGTCATATTTCAATAAAAACGCGAGGCATCTCTACACCGAGGTGTGACAAAGCGGGCATGTCTGTCGCTGTGCAATCTCCGATTCATAAGCCCTATGTTTACAAGCACTACACATCCAAAACTGGTACTCCATGAGTGGGCGTCCCGTCACAATACACGTCGGAAACTTTGTGTCACAGTTTGGACAAGAGCTTGCCCTGTTGGAGAAATAACATCCAATTATAGAACAACTAGCATAAATGGATCCTAAATGTGATAAAATAAGAAATCAATATGATGTCATACTGTATTTTCATTTAAAATTGAGCTGAGATTTCTATTGTGTGATGTGAAAAACATTCACGGCCGTATGTATAGTAAAACTTAAAATGTTTAGTCTTACCAGTCAGGAATGCTTGCTGAACAGCTTGTACATTCTATAGAGGTGTTCCGGCTGTCTTTTGGACTGTGTCTAAAACAAACATTAACAAAGTTCTGAAGGCAAAAGGTATAGAGGATTATTGAAGGTACCAGTAGTGTTTGAAAATCGGACTCCATTTACTATGGATAATCAAATCAAATTGGACCAAGCATTTTGATTTACTATCAGACAATAATTGAAAGCTCATAATATTATTACAGAATACATTCATAAACATAGTATCATCATGATCATTTAAATGGTTTAACCAAGAGTCAGTAAGTGTGATACTATAATCATCGTGATTGGAGCAGTTAATCGATGGCCATGAACTTGTAATGAATTTAATGACTTCACCACTAACAAACGTAACAACAAAACACATTTATCAGATGCAAAATAATGAACACCCCATCAAGTACCTGCAAGTTACCGCATTAGAAAAATATAGGTTAATACCTGAAATAACATCGATTGTACTCGATAATTGTTTAATCACTAAGTTCCAATGATAGAGATGAAAGAGCGCTGCTGAGTCTGGCCTAAGGCTAAGGTTATCAGTATTTTTTCAGCTGACCAACAGGCATAACAGAATGATTTTTAAATCCACAGTTTAGTGAAATGCTGTGTTGTCCTTTGGAAATTGTGTACGAAGTTTCATTCCATTTGGGACATGTTTTTTTCAAGTCTTTGCTCTCCAATACCCAGTCTTGCACAATGCCGGAACATTTTTTCTTAAATCTGTGTACCAAGTTCCATTCAATTTGGGACATACTCCCTTGTTTTTGGCACAATGTCCGAACATATTTTCTCAAAAATAACAGACAAGCTAAAAACATTGTTCTGTTAGAATCATTAAAAATGATATTAGACTTAATGAGAACTCCAGATCATTCATTAATATAATTTCATTTATAAACTGTTTTTTTAAATATTTTGCCCAAGCTCTGTTAATGCAAAATAAATCAAAACAGTGAAAAAATGACACCAGTACTATTAAGAGCATATATATCAGCTTACAGCTTTTTTTACAATCTAGCAACACATTCAAATTCATCTAAACTATCTAAACTAAGACCCATTGATCATACTTTGTGAATATTTCCAGCGCCAGCTCCTCGTATTGTTGTCGATGATCAGGTGTTAGAGTTTCCAGTGTCTCTAGCTTGATAAACGCGTTGGAACAGATTCGGAATGCTCGATTAGCAGTCGAAGTCAAAGCTAAAATGAAGAACTTCATAATTCATTAATCTGTTTTCAAACTGAGATGGCAGAGGAAGTAAATGGGCATCTTCCACCTGAGTTATTATTTGACATCATTAGTGGTTCCATGAGTTCTGAAGTCGACATATGAATTGTCAGATTATGAGGCAAACATACCCCAATTATTTTAATTGTGAAAATGACTTTCATATACAATTTTATCAATTTTTAAAAACAAAATCCAAATCTACAGACACATTTTATTGTAAGCTGTGAAATGGGAAACAGGGAAACAGTTTACATTTTTGCCTAAAGATACTTTAGATAAAGCGTTTTTGAACTTGCAAGTAAAATTTTCAATTTCTTGTTCTTACCGAGAAGGGAATATATATCTGCCGGATCAAGGACATCTTCATAATCCCTCAAACCTAAGGCTGTCTTCATGGCCAGGTCAACATAACCTGCAAATATATAGGACGTATATTAATGATCTAATTAACATTATTATGCCCACCGATGCAAATGTCTTAAATATGCATGAGCACAGTTTTGTGTCAGATAAAAAAAAAAAAATTATCTTGAGCTTTTTTTCTACGAAAGTAAATATGGTTTAATCATTCAATTACATACTACATGTTTTAAGTCAGCTTTGAACAAAGAAAGTTGTTTAGTGTTCATAATCACTAGAAATTATATATAACGCCTCCCCACCACCACAAGCCCAAATTTCTCAAAAAATCTTTAACATCTTATACCAGGATTAAGCTAAGCCGATTATCTTCATTTTGAAGAGTTTTGAGATTCTTAAATGATTTTTTTAAAAACCACAATAACACAAGTGTTGTTTTTTTTAAATTAAATATTTAAGCAAGTATCTTAGCTCAATCAAACAAGTCTTTTCAAAAAAAAATTATAAAATATTTTTGAACAACCCTCGCAATAAAGTAATGTCAACGTGATAATTATCTTATTTCTGTCACACCCACCTTCCTGGAGTTGTCGTTGAGCTAGCAGGTAGAAGTGGAAGGCCTCTGCCCCCCGCCAGGCATTCTCAATCAGCTTGCCGTCTGACACTGCCGCCGTATCCTCCTCAAGGAATCCTGCCAGTGCAGAGCTCGCCTGGGGAGAGACAAGAAGGTATTTTTTATAATTTACATTTTTTATGAACTTAAAAGGTCTGGGCAAGGGTTCAGCTTTTTTTAGAGATTATTCGGCTAGACTCCATCACTAAAGTAGTATAATAGTTTGACTGTAAAAATTTTAGGGTAACCTGTTATGTTTAACTCATCCGAATTTTATGATAAAAAACAAACAAAAAACTATAAATCTTGATATACATGAGGTTTTCAATTAATAGCTACATGGCCAAAATATCCCCAGTAAAAAAGCACCAAAATATTGCTTATATTATTTTATCTGTTCTAACGCCTCTCTAGACAATAACCTATTCCAGTTAACCTTAATATCTGCTTTCACCCTCCACCAGGCATCGATCTGATATCTCTATATTGTGATTTATAACCTAGACAAATATATATTCAAAATAAAAATAATACAAAAATGATATTCTACATTAAGTGCAAAGACAAAAAAACTAAAAAAAGTTTAAAAAACAAACAAAACAAAAACAACAACAACAACAACTGAAACACAACATTTACAATATGAATAAATGAAACTGAAATTTGCTATGCTATAAGCTCTCACTTGCCTGTTGTTTTTATTTTAGTCAATGAAGGGACACAACTCTATAATTATTTAAGCCAGAGTTATTAGCCATCCTACACAAATGGACATTGTGTCTTACTACATGATTGTGTACCAAATTTAACATGAATATCTTCGAAAGTATTTTTTTAGTAATGGCGGTCATCAACACCAAGGCTTTGGCAAAACCCTGGATTTTTTTCTTCAAAACTGCTGAACTCCCACTCTAATAAGTGCAAAGAACATATATTTTTTCTATGAACAAAATGAACAAAAATACCAAAACATATGGTTTACCTCTGGCCCGTACTGAGCATGATAAATATGCAAACATTAATTTTATGTATACAACAGATCATATTAACATACATGTACATAAGGCATACACATAACATATTAACATACATGTACATATATGCATACACATAACAGTAACTATTCTTCACTTTTTACAAAGGTTTAAAGGTACAGCTACAAGATTCTATGCACAGGCATTCGGGCATTGCCTATTACTTTCAACATGATTGAACCATTTTTACAAGATTCTAAGCAAAGGCATTCGGTCATCGCCCATTACTTTCAACATGATTGAACCATTTTTACAAGATTCTAAGCAAAGGCATTCGGTCATCGCCCATTACTTTCAACATGATTGAACCATTTTACAAGATTCTAAGCAAAGGCATTTGGTCATTGCCCATTACTTTCAACATGATTGAACCATTCTTACAAGATGCTAAACGAAGGTATTCAGTCATCACCTATTACTTTGAACATGATTGAACCATTCTTACAAAATGCTAAACAAAGGCATTCAGTCATCGCCCATTACTTTCAACATGTTTAAACCATTCTTACAAGATGCTAAACAAAGGCATTCGGTCATCATCCATTACTTTCAACATGATTGAACCATTCTTACAAGATGCTAAACAAAGGCATTCGGTCATCACCCATTACTTTCAACATGATTGAACCACTCTTACAAGATTCTAAGCAAAGGCATTTGGTCATCGCCCATTACGTTCAACATGATTGAAACATTCTCAAAAACAATTCTATATTCTTTCACTTCTTATCAATTGTTAATATTTTACCCAAATATCATGGTTCGTTATCAACATTGCATCATTCAAATAGCTTTTATTCGGGAACAATTATGTAGAATAATAGAATCTAAATTGTATTCGTAGATTGGTTTATCTGTAACGGGGAAACAACGTCCGAAGTTTACTTTTTTCATTAAAGATCGCACTATTACAGATATGTTTAAATGCAATTTTAGGCCCACCAAATGCTTAAAAAACAGGAGCTTAAATATTTAAACAACATACACTTGCCACATATATACAGCAGTTTCTTTCTTTGATTTATGGATGGTATAATGACAATTGTTTGTCGCTATTTTTTCAATTCTTAGGGCTCATGTTCAATTCATAAAAAGGTTAAAAAAACCTGCAACCTATCTATATCTTGCTTCATTGAAGTCCAGAGTTACAATAGTCCTTCTTGGTTCAAATAACATGGCATTATTTATATTAGAAATATCAAACCGTTACCATAGCTCCCCGCTTGTCCTTGGCTTTTGCCCTAGAGGTCATCTTCATCATCTCATGGTACTGCTCAATCAGGAGACCGCCAAGCACGTACAATTTCTTCACATGTAACGGCTTCTGTTTCTTCTCACGCTGTTCATTTGCAATCTGTAATGAAATAAGAGTGACAGACTGTTATTTTTCAAAGACTACCCATATAAAAAGTTTTGTGAACACATAAACAGACTTTCAACACATAAATTCTTCACTTGAAATGCCTTATGTTTCCTTTCATGTTAAATATAGGCTTTTTGTGAACAGTATTTTCTTACACTTCCGAGATCAAAGCACATATGTTATTGTCAATGAGGTCTGATAATCTTTCTGTGATGTTTATTGACTACCTGTCACATTATTACAAAAATCAAAGCACTGATAGTGCGGTGAGAACAGTTGTGCATATCAGACCAACCAAACCTTTTATAAAGGTGAACCAGCTTTTGCTTCTATTCACACAAAATTCGAACCATGTTGGCTTGAACTCGCAGAGACTGGCGAAAATATCCCGAGCCTTAGAAAATTTGTACCAATCGAAAATGTTTATCTTCAGAATGAAGAAAACGGTCAAGATTGAGCCAACCAGGAAATCGAGACAAGCGAGATTGAGCCAACTGGTTTTGACTGTATTACATTTGTTTATTTGTCAGAGACTGCACTTTATTTAGCCAAATGTATGACAAATTCAAACCATCCATGGTCTATCATAAAAATCATAAGTTTTTCTTTTGACACGACGAGTGAAAAAAAGCATAGATGTAAAAAACATATAAAAAATATCAAACTACCTTAAACAGCAGTTTTGCAGCCTCCAGGTGGTGTCCAGCCTTCCTGTACAGCTCGATAGCGTTGACGATCTTGTTTTTCTCCAGGAGGTGCTGCGCATACTTGGCCAGGAGTGAGTCAATCTCGCGTACATTGTGGGTCTTGGCGAGGTCGATGGCCATGTTCCACTGGTTCAGATTCACACAGCAGTCTATGGCGGCCTTGATGTGGTTACACTGTAAGCAAACAAATTCTAGAGGTGTTTTCACAAGGCAACTTTAATAGTAATGAAAATATCCAATTTATTGACAAAAAGATCATTTCAAGAAAAGGTCTACTTTCCTTGAAATTTATATATATACTTTTAATATTCAGATAATTTTCTAGCTTAAATACATATTTTTTTTGTGCAAATATCGTTCGCTTTCATAAAATTCAACTTGTAATTTTTTATTTTGTTTAATTTAACTTAGTTGCTTCATGAGTACGCAACCGATCAATTTATGTTTGATAGTCAGCTCCTGTCCTATACAGTTTTTGGTTCATAGTATATACTCATCATTATGGTTCATTTGTTAAGACAGCAATAACAGTGTTGTAATCATAAGTGTTGGCATATTCTCAAAGAAAAGAACTGTATCATATACTTTCATTTTTTCTGTCTATCTTTAAAGCATTATTGTTCAAAACCCAATTTTAGTGGAGATGAATTAGTTTTCCCAATCTAAAAAGCTTCGCCCAATTCCCAAAGTAGGAACATGGGTCTTAAATGCGACACTACATCTTTGTATACCAAACACATGCGCTAAGTAATTTTAAAATCTCTTCCAGACATGTAAAACCAGATTGACGGACACATGGACAGTGCGATTTTCCTTCGTGTGCATAATCAAAGAAGTGTCTTTTCATGAATTTAACACGAGTGAATCATTGCAAAAAATTTCAACGACTACCCAATACTCTTGAAAAACAAGCTAGAGAGGCCATATGTAAAAAGATGACCTTATTCAATCTTTGTTAACACTGGTTTACCTTGATAAAAGCATCCACCGCCTGGTTGCACATCCCCACCGTCATGAACATGGAGGCGATCTCCTGAAAATACACAAAACACAGAAACTTAACATGAATCTTAAAACTTAACAGACATAATTTATTTTTATTAAGAAATGTTTTTTTCTACTCCTCAGCCATTTTCAAAGCATTTGGGTCTACTATTTATAACAACCAGTTTTTTTATGTAGAAGTAGAATAAAAAAAAGATATTTTGCCAAGTTTTTATTTAATTGTTGTTATCAAAATCATATATATTTGTTTCCATGCAACAAGGTCAATTCCCTAAAGACAGTTTGGAAATGATACAAAATCACACTCAAGTGTGTTTTCTTGGTATATACCTATACCACTAGATCACCCTCAGAGTGCTAGACTTTACATATTTTTATTTCAAAATCCAGTTTAGGCATATTTGGCCATGGTTAAAAAACGTGACTTCACAATTTAATGACTAGAAAAAAATCTGCAAAAGAAAAAAAATTGTATGTTTAAAATTTGCAATCTGATGAAGCCCTCTGATGTAAACAATCTTGAGGAGTCTAATTTAATATTAACTTTAATCGTTAGTGTGCATAATAAAGAGAATACTGACTGGGAGAAGTTTGTGGTTCTCAGGCAGACTGGAGACCATCTTCTCAAGGCCGGTGTAATCCTCCAGGATGTAATAACACTCTGACAGTCTCTCCTGGTTACGCCCTTGCACGTAGTATGTCACAGCCTGCTGCCTACAGATCATATAGAGACATGTGACATTCATACTAGGTCAATATTGTACAAGGTCAAACAAATTCAACATTAAACTAGGTTGATTAACACAAGGCCAAAGTTTAACAAGGTCGTTGTAAAACAAGGTCAATATTTAACAAGGTCGATGTTAAACAAGGTCAATGCTAAACAAGGACAATGTCAAACATGGTCAATGTTAAACAACTTCCAACTAAGTCAACATTAAGCTTAGTCTATGTAAAACAACTTCACTATTAAGCAAGGTCAACTTTAACAAGATCAAAGTTAAACGAGGTCAACTTTAACAAGGTCAAAGTTTAACAAGGTCAACTTTAACAATGTCAATGTTAAACAAGGTCAATTTTAACAATGTCAATGTTAAACAAGGTCAAAGTTTAACAAGGTCAACTTTAACAATGTCAATGTTAAACAAGGTCAAAGTTTAACAAGGTCAACTTTAACAATGTCAATGTTAAACAAGGTCAAAGTTAAATAATGTCAATGTGAAGCAAGGTCAACATTATTCAAACAACAGTATGTAGTTTTCCGTGTTATATAATAAGTTTTATCTCCATGTCACATTCCGGCCAGACTCACCATTTCTGGCGGTCAGCATAGTAATCTCCGATGGCGTTCCATGCCTCTTCCAACTGCACATCGTCTCCACCTGAACCAGTCTTCAGCAGCTGAACAACACGGAACCAGTCACCCAGCTTCTTACGTAGGCTCACCGCAAGGTCCCTGGAGAGAACGATGTCAAGTGCATTCAACAAATTTGTATATTTTACTGCAGATTACACATTTTCATAATAGTTTGAACCAGTCTTGAAAAGTCGATCAAGGGAAACCAGTCGAATAGCTTCATATGTAGGCTTAGTGCATAGTTCTTGGTAAGGGCTATTCCAGTTAAACATATGTCCCACCCCAGGACGGCAAAATAAAGAAATTCTGTAGGGGGTAGGTCTTTTTCTTAATTTGCTACTGTAGGGGGTGGTGATAAGTCCAATTTCGCTTCTATAGGGGGTCGTCATTTTCTTGTTTGCTTCTGACCGTATCTGCTCATTTATATTCACTGCCCGATGGTGAAATACCGTTTTTTTTTTATCCATATAACATATTTTACCGAACGTCGTGTACAGAATTGGTTTGGATACAAATTTTCGCGATATTACGAGTCGGTTCCGCGGTACCGGAAATCAGAAGTTGCGTCCCTTGACAACAAGATGGCGGAGGCGCCAGAATTTGTAAAGTCGTGGTCGAAGACCAACCTACAAAATTGGCTAGAAACCAATAGTTGCGCCGCATGTGTGGATACGTTTCGTGGTAAGTATACCAAATTACAGTGTTCGACACTAACGTTACGGGGTCCCGGGATCCCGAGGACACCAGTTTTTCAGGAGGGACACCTGAACTTCGAAGTCCGGTATTCCGTCGGGACACTAAATTTCTGACTGATAAACGCTAAATATCAATAAATAACTAGCATTTAATTAATTTAATTTATTACCTAAATTCGGGCTCCCTAAATTTCTTGACAGCACATGTCAAAACAATATTATTAATTATCATTATCGGACTCATCAAAGCGAAAGTATAGCTGACTATTTGACTATATAGTTACGTCATGAATCTATAAATAAACAGGTCATTTCACAGGCGCATGCAGGTTAACGCTTCCGTTTTGTCGTTTACATTTTAAACAAGGTCAGAGCTGACAGAGATTTATTATCGGTAAAATACTTATGTGGAATTGTTTTGCTTATGTGTCAGAACCGCCCAAAAAGATGCCAACTCTGATGATACCTTTTATATAATATGATGCGACCTTATAATAGAAATAAAATTTGCAGGGTTTTATTCATTAATTCAATAAATTTATAAAATTGTATGACTTTTTGGCGCGAAAATTAACATGTATACACAATTTTTGGTCGTCTGCTCTTCCAGTATGCACTACGACTGTTGGGCAGTCTGATTGATTTATCAACAGCTCTACTAAATATTGATTGGAGTTTTCACAAGCCAGATGTAATATTCCTACAGTTTCTTAATGAAAAGCACCGACATTTGACAAGACCCTGAACCATGATGTATTTAATGCGTATTTTCCAAAAATCTAAAAATAGTAACAACATCAAATTTTTGTTTACATTGTATCCATCTCTGTTTTTGACTGAAAACAAAAGGGACTTAGACATTCTCCCGCTTTTGAACCCAATCTACCAACTTAGAGACCAAAATATACCTCACTGCCATTCAGTGCTACTAACCTGTCATTACATGCTGCTGAAAACATGTATAATGGTTTATACTTGCATTACAAATTGAAAAGTAAAAGGATGTTGAATTTAATATTAAAACAGGCTCAACAATGAAAAAATGTAAAAAGTGGAAAGGACTCCTAATTTCAGGAAGGGACACCTGATTTCAAATGTTGGTGTCCCTTCGGGATCCCTTGGAAAAATGGTTAGTGTCGACCCCTGTAAATTGACAACAGTTGTCTAGAATTTTATTAGAAATCATAATTTGTACGTATTGCGTAAATGTTATAAATCCGAATGTTTCGTCCCCTTAACATTTCGACCACAAGTTATTTTAAGGTTGTATATAATTACATGGGTGAAAGTTTCAGCCTCATGTGGCTTAATATGCACTTATAGCAACATATGAAGAAACAAGAGAACCGTGGTGTGTAGGTTATAGTCCATATAATGGAAAATAACCAAATTTATTAATGGAAAATAACAAAATTTATTACAAGCGAAGCCCAGTAATAAGTTTTGTTATTTTCCATTACATGAGCTGTAACCGACTTATAGTTCACCCTAGTTTCTAAGCCAATCATCGAACAAGGCCGTATACAGCGTGCCCATTGGTTGCTCGAAGTTCATTTGGCGCGCGCCATGTCTGTTGACCTTGTTATAATAATTAACTTATTGGATGCAGATGTGATCTTATATGAAACCTATTCGAGCAAAGATTTGAAAATCTCTGGGTGATGATTGGCTTAGAAACTAGGGCGAGCTATAAGGTCCTATATAGCTCACCTGATCAAAGAGTTACAAAAGAGTAATTGCAAATAATCTTTGCATATAGACGTATAAAAAAATAAACTTCTCAAGGGGGTCCGAATTTGCTAAAAAAATATTCTAAAGGGGGTTCTTTTCTCATCAAATAAACTTCTGAAGGGGGATGGTCCATTTTGAAAGTGCCTTCCTGGGGTGGGACATATGTTTTACTGGAATAGCCCTAAGAAGATCTTCAATTGAATTCAATAGATTTGTACACATTATGCAGAATATGCATTTTCATAATAGCCTGAACCAGACTTCAGGCAAAACCAGTCACCTAGCTTCTTGCATAGGCTCACTGCTATGTCCACGTGAAGGAAGATATATAAGATGAATGCTTAGAAGTTTTTTTAACAAAGACTTTAATGAACAAGGTAACCCCTAAGAAGTTTTCATCACAGGCTTAAGTGAATAAACCTAAAAAGTTTTTTTTAATATAAGATTATGGACAGACAACTATGTCCAAGATTCAACTATTTGCACCTTGCCAAGCATACCACAATAACTCAACTATTTATCTTTGAAAAGTCAACAAACCTGCTGAAAGTCTACTCCATGTCTGTTTTAATTTATTGAGCTTCTAATCTCACCTTCTGTCCATGTCAAGGTATTTCCTCTCGGCTTCCTCAAACCGCTTAAAGTAGGCCGCTACTTCCGCCTGCTTCATATTCTCATTCTTAAAATAATATCACAATTGTATTTAGTTCAGGTAAATTATGAGAAAGTTATTGAATGTTCTGAAAAAAATAAAACATAACTGTTAATCAATAATTATTTATGTACTATTATCAGCAAAATAATTAAATTTCAAAAATGAACAAATCAATGGTTGCAAACACATTGAAAGAATTTGTTTTTTGTTCTTTTTAAATTTTGAATTTTCAAACAAACTACATTCAAAAAATGAATAAAGCTCACATATATGTTCAATTAAAAAATATTCATTGAATAAATCAAATTTCCTCGATAAATAAAAAAACAACATAGAAATCTTAACACAGTCATGAAAATTTGACTGAAAAAGCTGCAATTCTTACACCAACACTGGGCATGAAGTTATTTAACAAGCACTGCTATATAAAATCCAGAATTTGAAAAAGTCCAAATGCAATTTACCAGTACAAATATTGCTTATTTGAACCACTGTTTACATTGAGTATAAAACTATACTTCCTTGTGTTTACCTGTAGGTTCCCCAGTCTCTTCACAAACTCGATGCCCTGGAAGTCCTTACACCGTACAAACGCCGTCTCTGCAATCTTCAGCTGAAGTTGTTCCAAGGCGGACTCTGCTAAAAGTCTCCACAGACGTGGGTGGGGGTTGTCTTCAACGAACTGTTGGGCGTCCTGTAATCCGATCTTCTCAAGAAGGTCTCTTGTATCCCTCAGTGACTGAAATGCATGAAATGAAGATGCTAACATTAGAAGAATTGTCATTGGCCAAACTCAGCTGAAAGTCTTCACAAACGGGGGGGGGGGGGGGGATCTATTACAAACTGTTATAAAATATCAGAAATTGCCAGTATATTACATGTAGTTTTTAATATAGACAGTCGGCAAAATTAGCACAACCATGCAATGACTAAATGCTTTCCATAAATATTCATTTGCTAAAATATCTTGATTTAATATGAAAGGTCTGGTATATTTTAAAATATTGATACTGGGCACTAATGTAAGAATTCAGAATTGTTCACCGAAAAT
Organism: Mya arenaria; assembly: GCF_026914265.1. NCBI lineage: Eukaryota > Metazoa > Mollusca > Bivalvia > Myida > Myidae > Mya > Mya arenaria. The sequence continues at coordinate 56,987,559 of NC_069131.1, forward strand.
TTAATTTCAATGACTGTATAAAGGGGAGCAGGCATTAATTTAAATAAATTTATGATACACTGGTCTTATATAAATGTTCAATGATCTGATTACCTTGCGAATCAATTTGTAAAGTTATTACCATGTTGATAAGCAAAAAGGTTGCATAATTTTTATAAAGACATGTGTGGTTAAGAAATATGGGGATGACAAAGATATGAAATTATAGAAAGAGTACATACCCATGTTTGCGAAATGATTTTATCTGTTTATTGTATAATTGTACAATGACTGTATAAAGAGAGGCCATTAATTAAAATCAATTTATTCTACACTGGAATCATAAACATTTCTATTTTAAATATGTTGATTAAATTCAATATAATTTTAATGATACAATACCTTGATTTCCATTTCTTGCATGTATTCCTTGGTGGGATTCTCTGGGTCCTTCATGATTTCATCCAGGAGGACTGTTTTGATCTGGAGGTCATTAAACTGGCAGATATATCCGCTAGACAGGATCGGCTCCTCAGGGTCAAGACCTCGGAATATGTACATCCGGGTCTTCTCCATCATGGCAAACAGCTCATGGTTGTCCTTTTGGGAAAAATTATTTATTTAATTTTAACATTATATATTTTACAACGATTGTGAAGAAATTTATGATAGCTTATACTAAGTCAAGCTCTTTGGCACGATGTTGCCCAAGAGTGTGGTCTTGTGTTGTGGGGGAAACCGGAGTACCCAGAGAAAACCCATTTGTCAAGCTTGGTTACCACTTACCAAACTCACATGGGCCCATTATTTATTTGGTAAGAGGAAAGGATTTTAAGTTGATGAAAATATTGTGAGATGTCAGAAATCAGCTCAAAATCACTTATTTAGTTTAATTCCATGGTTAAAGCTTGAGACAATCACATCAATCCTTAACTCAGCCTATCTTCATGGCCCAATTTCTCAAAAAATCTTAAGTGTAACTCATTTAGGTATCTTATTTCATTTAGCAAAAATAATTACTTAAATACTATTTTAAATGTAGTTTATCTTAATTATCTCAAATATTATTTCTTTTTAAAGCCTCAAAACTCTTTAGAATAAGAATATTATACAATTTATATACAAAATCAAAAATAGGGTGTTGAGCTTGATCCTGTTATAAGGAACTTCAGATGTGAGAAATTGGAGCCATGTCTCAGATGGTTATGCATTAAAACTGTAGATTTTTCTTTCTAATTTAACTACCTCAGCCTTCTTAATGTTCCAGACATTTTTCCTTTCAACCTGGATATATCGGATTTAATATTAATTTTGAGAAGGCCCCTACCTCAGCCCACTTCATGTCCCAGACATCTTTCCGCTCAAACTTGAGATGCTCCCCAATCACCTCCTTGCCATCAGGGTCGGTCATCCTTGTGTCAAGGTCAAAGAAGGTCAGCACTCCACTGATGTCAATGATGGCCAGACGGCTGATAGGAAAAGACATTATTTTTATTTATAATATTTCAAGGAAATATCCATTGATTACTCTTCAATAATGAATTACTAGTGCAGTGAATAAGTCGGTATTTTCCTAATTTTCACCATTTTTACTGTTGTCACAACATCAACGGACTATAAACTTTTGCTTTTTTTCTGTTAGTGTTGCTTTTTTCTGAAAAGAAGACATATGCTTACCAATGTTTAAGTGCCAGCTTACCTTTTTGTGTTACTTCTCAGCTTGTTGAACAGAAAAATGAACACTTCTTTCTATTTAAAAGGCATAGATGTGGCCACAAATTATGGAACTTTCCATAGGAACTTTATCAGAAAAAGAATATATTCGATTAATTTTGCAGTTACCCGGAAGTGCAGTTGAGGGAGAGCTGATGTGGTCGGCACTCCAGGGCATACTTCTGTGTCAGAGACAACATTGGCATCGAGTAGCGGTTAAGGGTGCCTGACTCACGACCCTGGAAGTATATGTTTACATCTGGTTAAAGAAATCTCAAAAAAACCTCGACACTCAAGTGCATACTTCTGTGACAGTGACAACAATGGCATCGAGTTGCAGATAAGGGTGCCGGACCGATTGAAACACATATTGAATTGGTTTAAATATCAAACAAGGAACCCCGCAGTGTGACAAAACCAGGTTTTCAGTAATTGACAGAATAACTTTGTTGTGAGATTCAGTTTGAACTGGGGGTTTTCTATTTTTATTAACAGTGACCTTGACATTGACCCTAGGGATTCCAAATGCAATCCCATGGAAGACCTCCATAAACTCTTCCTACATACCGAGTTTGATCACTATATGTCAAACCTTATAAAAATAATTCGATACCATAGGTGAGTTTGAAGACGCCCTCCTGCCGGCCCACCAAAACAAAGATGTACTTCATTCTAATAACCAGGTTTCACTTTGTCATAACCTGGTTAAATATCATAAACAAGCAAACTTCAAGCAGATGCCATTGCTCCATTGTATTTTCTCACTTGACCACTGGACATAAAATTATCCTAAGACGTTTTCTAGTGAAAGCCGACAAAGTTTCAACGCAATGACAACACAAAGGTAAAAACATTTATAAAAAAGAAAACACTCAAATCTGAGATTATTAAAATTATTTCATAATACAATTTGTCTTTATGAATTTTTTGAATCTGCAATTCTGAAATTACTGTGCTGACTTCTATTGCTTATTAGATGCATGAAACTTGCAGCTTGGGCTTACAGAACATAAACAATCTATTTGAACTAATCCAAACAATCAACTCATACCACAATTAGTATCTTGTCAGATGCGCACACACAACATATCTGGTCCTCTGTTCCTGTGAAGGCCTTACTGAAGTCTATCTCCTCCATGGCAGCTCCGCCAGTAGGCTGGTCATCTATGTGGTGGAGCCTGTGAAAGAAGGGTATATGGCATTATATTACAACCTAACATGTACAGCAATATTGTTGAAGGAGAACGCGCAGTATACCTGGAGAGTTTCGGAACATCACACCAAGTTATCTCCCTTACCTCTCAGAGTTAGTTTTCATCCTGCTAGCTACCTCCAGACTGGAGAGTTTCTACATTTGACCTCTAAATGAAGAGTACACCAAGGGCAATAAATTGTCTCCCCTACCTCTCAGAGCCAGTTTTCCTTCTGCCAGCTACCTCCAAGGTGGAGAGTTTCTTGGGATTCTTGAACTGCCATGTGTAGAAGGCCTCCCTTGAGGATGCCACAATGTGGGTCCGTGTCATGGTCAAGTATACAGGGTCGATCTCTGAAAATTCAGAGTCATATGAAGATGACCAGAAAAAACTAGTTTTTATAATCTCATCTCCACCAATCGATATCTAATACCTGCTGACACATTTTTTTTTATTTTTTTTAAATCAGCCTTAGTAAGATGTAGTTAAAAATCAGAGGAACAAGGTTAAACATCAAGTTATGATTCTATATCTGTTCAGTGGATATTTTTCACAACTTCAAAATTGCAGAAAGGAGATTTATCTATTGTCCAAATAAATTCATAACTATAAGTTAAAGGGTGTAAGTAAGCCTATCAAACTGGAAAGCTCCAATTTCCATAAATAACATATATATATCCCATTTCTCAAACAGCTTATAAAATCTTTAATAAACAAGTCACCGACCTATGTACTTTGAGTCGAGCGGCGTCCCGATGGAGTTACACAACACGAGCACATACTGATTGGTCATCTCATCAGCCCTCGTTGCTAGGCAACAGTAATCCCCACACGCAGTGATGCTGATAAGGTTCTTCACATACTTCACATATTTCTGAAATAAATAATATGCTTTACAAATATGAGGGTTGATCAAAAATTGATCTAGTTCTGTTTTACAAATATGAGGGTTGATCCAGAATTATTCTAGTTCTGTTTTACAAATGTGAGGGTTGATCCAGAATTATTCTAGCTCTGTTTTACAGATGTGAGTGTTGATCCAGAATTGATCTAGTTCTGTTTTACAAGTATGAGGGTTGATTCAAAATTGATCTAGTTCTGTTTTACAGATGTGAGGGTTGATCCAGAATTGATCTAGTTCTGTTTTACAAATATGAGGGTTGATCCAAAATTATTCTAGCTCTGTTTTACAAATAACAAATACCGTATTATATCATGCATAGGACGCACTTTTTTACCCCCAATTCTCGTCTTAAAAAGTGCCTGCGTCCTTTCTATGCTATTAGAATTGCATCTGTTTTTTCCAAGTCCATTTCGGGTCGAAAATATTGGGTCGAAAATATTGGACCGGGGAAGAACGCGGTAATAATAAGTATCTGTACTGCGTCACCGAAGAGAACAACTGACATAGGTAAAATCACGCAAGTTAACACACGCAGAAATATATTGAATGTTTACTTTAAAATGATTTATTGAGAAATAAATTCAAAAAAAATACGACTGTTTACTTTTTTATAAAAGGGACGCTACTCACAAAAACTCGATGTGAGTCAGCATTTTAACTGGATTGAGTTATAACGGCAACGGAAAATCGGGAAAGGAGGTAAATATCAATTAATCGTTGTTCATGATTTTAATGTTTCGATATTTTACAAAACATTTTGTTGCATGTTACTGTTTTAAAAAAATAATAAAGGAATGTGCATAACGCAAAGTAGCATTATTGTCAATATCAATTCTTTTCAAATGTGCGAAGGTGTGAAAAACACCCGCTGTCTGTCATTAGAAAAATGGTTGTTTGTTCGCACTTTACCTGACGTGCCTTCCGCTGGCAAGACTAATTACCGACACGCATTAATTATGCCTACATGCTTTAATCCGCGCAGCGACAAGCCTTATCAAAACAATCCTCAGTTTTGACAATACAGTTTTGTTGCGATTGCAACGGTTGCAACGGTTGACTGTCATTCAGAAGGCATGTCGGGACTATTGCAACGGTTGCAACGGTTGACTCTCAGTCGGGACTATTACGGCATTTGTATAAGTCTTATAATATGCGTGAATGTTCTCAAAATGTCAAGACATATATCTTTGTTATGTACGCTAAATTACCAAAACACGACGATAATTATCGAAATACACAAGACAGTTATCGAAATATGCCAAATATACAATTTTTTGTTTGTTTTTTACTTCAATATATGTTATAAATACTTTACCAACCTCAATTTTTCGGCTCCGATTTTAACATTTTTCCGCTGCGTCCTATCTTATATATTAAGGGGTTTTACCCGTTTTCTCAACTATTTTTTTGCCTGCGTCCTATCTATGCTAGCGTCCTATACATGATATAATACGGTAGTTCTGTTTTACAAATATGAGGGTTGATCCAGAATTGATCTAGTTCTGTTTTACAAATATGAGGGTCGATCCAGATTTTTTTTAGTTCTGTTTTACAAAATATGAGGGTTGATCCAGAATTGATCTAGTTTTGTTTTACAAATATGAAGGTCGATCCAGATTTTTTTTAGTTCTGTTTTACAAAATATGAGGGTTGATCCAGAATTGATCTAGTTCTGTTTTACAAATATGAGGGTTGATCCAGAATTGATCTAGTTCTGATTTACAAATATGAGGGTTGATCCAGAATTGATCTAGTTCTGTTTTACAAAATATGAGGGTTGATCCAGAATTGATCTAGTTCTGTTTTACAAATATGAGGGTTGATCCAGAATTGATCTAGTTCTGTTTTACAAATATGAGGGTCGATCCAGAATTGATCTAGTTCTGATTTACAAATATGAGGGTCGATCCATAATTGATCTAGTTCTGATTTACAAATATAAAGGTTGATCCAGAATTGATCTAGTTTTCATTGTTTTACAAATATGAGGGTTGAAAATACACATCAATGTATCGCTCAACCTTGTCACTTGTTACAGGTTGTCAAAGATGTTCAAAGGAATCCATTTGATTGTGAATCGATGTGCTATTATTTGTTGACGAGATGTAATCGTTTTATTGGATTGGCAACCATGAGCATTGTGTTATTAAATGAAATACCTCGTTATTCTTGGTGTCCCAGAAGATAACGCAGTGTTCCGCCCTGTCTGGCTTCGTGAATGAATACACCACCGTGTTTGAACAGTAGCCCCACTGGAAAGCACAAACATGCTACTTTAAAACTCACACCACAATCAGTCACAGTATTCTTTTTACATTTAGGACACAAATGTGTTCAAACAGTAAATCCATTGGAAAACCATCATTTCACAATAGAGTCATAGTATTGAATATGAATTCAGGTAAATATGCCTTAAAACCAGATTCAAAATTATTGAACAAGTGATAGATTTTTTTACCAGAAATAACTTATAATGGAAAAATAACTACCACAAGATTTCATGTATACAAACATTTGGACTAAGTCTCATAAAGTTTTGGTGAAAATAAGTGGCTGTTACAGCATGTACAAGTAAACAGGTATCATTGAACGACTGATAACAATGGTTCACCAGGAGTGCTATGAGTTAAGGTCTAAAATCAAGTTAACATCATTCACCTTGTAGTTGGGTCTGAAGTTTGCAAAGTATACTAACACACAGCGAGGGCTACACTTGTGCCTTCCCAGTATATAACATCTTATTTTAATATTTACCTAGTAGTCAGGTATGAAGTTTGCACTCTGCCACCTTTATTCGATATAAAGTCTTGGTTAAACAATTACCTTGTAGTCAGGTTGGATATTGGTGAAGTATGTTGACGAATCCCACACTCAGACTGCCACCTTTTTACATTATAAAACCTTGGTTAAACATTTACCTTGTAGTCCGGTCGGATGTTGGCAAAGTATATGAACGAATCCACCGCAAGGGCAACACGCAGACTTCCACCCTCCCAGGAACAGGAGTACATCTGCTTCCCAGGAACCTTCAATGTCCTCAGGTGCTGGAATCAGAAAAGCAGAGAAGTAAACAATGATATCCTTTTAGATAATTGCTCTATGTAGCAAAAGTGTGACAATTGTTTACATGAGTAAATAATGCAGAAATTGTAATACACAAACAGTTTGTCATTAGGGCGATTACTCCATTGTTAACGGTCTGTCTGTTTTACTTTAAATTCAATCATACAATGATGCAACAGTTTTAAATCTGAATCATGAGTTCACTGATCATCCTTTTTTTGTATGGGAAAATTGCATTACAATATTCATGGCTGATAAAATAGGACTTTGGGGATTCAAGGTTAAACAGGCCTTCCAGGGGTATTCTGACATATCAGAAACTGTGTGTGTTTTTCCATTTCATAAGGATCCACACGTTTAAACAAGACTGAAAAAAGGTTTGAGTGTCATACATTTGATAATATTTCGTAGAAGAAAATACATCCTGGGACCGACAATCTTTGAACACAATCTTTTACTGACAAAATCCTTGAAAGATGCACTCTTACTCCCAAATAAGATGTACCACAATTAATACAATTGTTTTAATATACCGAAAAGGATGAATAAATAGTGAAAACAATGGTTCTTATGAAGGATACTGTGTTTATGTTGATAAAAAGGTGCAGAAAAAAACAGTATTTCTACCTTACGAGACCATAGTTGATCACTGTAAATCTTTAAGGACGTTTTCAGCTATTAAATACATGGTTACAATCCTGTAATCAGTAATTAATACTTCAATCAATGCATTACTTAGCAAGAAGTTCAATGTTTATCACTCAGATTTATGATTGTTATACATGTGTATGTATTGATTTTAAAATCAAAAAAATTGGCACATACCTCTCCATTTGGTCCATAAAACTGAACAACGTTCACATCCTTGTCCTGACCTATGGCCTTCTGTGATCCGGCCACCGCCATTACAGCCCCAGTGTGGTTCCACGCTATCTGACATACAGTCATACCAGTGTCGATCAGGATTGGGTCTGAAATGTATAGTGTGATCGCAATGTCATACCAATACAATACAATAAAAAACTAGCTGTTCATATAAGCTACCAACACACCAATTTTCATTACCATCCATCAATGCTAGCTTAAGGTATTGGACTGAAACCAAAGTCTGACGCCTGCCCACCCAACAACATCTCCATTCTTACAACCTGGTTTTCAGAGATCGCGTCTGGTTTGCGCAGTGGTTAGCGCACTCGCTTCTCACCAAAGTGACCCGGGTTCAATTCAATTTGACTCACTCTTAAATATTTTTGAAGACATCAACACAAATGTTTATCTTTCATTTGATATCATATCATAAAAAACACTTACTCTCATCAAGCTCTGATCTCATTATCTGACAGCGCCCGTTATCGAAGCAGATGGCCAGACAAGGACACCCGGGCTCCACATAGCCATTAGCCCCATTGTACCAGTGTACTCCAGCTATTTTGATAGCCCCTGTACAGTTGGTTAGGCAGTAGATACTCAACTTGCTCTGGAACGAAAGAGATTGGAAGATTTTGTGATTTAAGGCAATAACTGAAATTACCTTAGTGTCATATTTTTGTTAATTTGCTATATATTTGTGTGAAGGCGAGTGGAAAAATAAAAACAAATAAACCTTTTGCCATTTTGCGCCGATTTATTATTGAAGTTACGACTTAAAGATAGACTTTTCTTATACTAGTGGGTAAAAATTAGAACAAGGGTGATAGCCCAGCACCAGTATAATGGTCATCGGTAGGCTTATTTAAATGTCCAAGGCCAAGATGAAAAGTAAAAATTTGGACTAATTGATGCAAAATCTTATTTTGTTGACTTCTAGAAATTAAACAATTAGAGATAAAACAATTATTAAGTATTGTCAAAATTGATCATTCATGACTGAGGTTGCTGATATATGATTCCATTATCTCAGAATTGATTATCGAGATTTGGCCATGTAGTAGAAATGTACCGAACTTAATTATAAATGCGAGAGTTACTTGACATTTAACAAAATGAATAAAATCACTCATATGTCTAATTTAAGAAATTATTACTTGAATTTTTAGTTTCATTTACATAATCCAATAAGCAATCAAATGGATTTCCCAATTACTTCAGATTATTTATTATGACTTTAGACCAGACTTTACTCACAATGAAGTTGCCCATGTTGTCGTATGTATGGACTTCCCCATTCGCCATCCCAAACAGCAGTAACTTCCCATCTGGGGACCACTGGGAAAACATGAACATGATTAGATAATTCATACAATCAACAAAATTAACACACAAATGTAGTTAAAAAATGCTATTTCACTAATAGTAACTGGCTCCAAGATTTGGGATCTAGAAGTCCATTTAGGGCTTATTTATGTTTTATTATTAAATAGTATAGATATTTAAAACCCCTTAGAATACAACCTATATTTTCAGTAAATGAAATTGCAGATATGCAATCATTAAGCTCTTGACTCAATCATTAAGAATTTCAACTTTCGCAGGTGTTTAAAGTTCCACCTACTGCCACTCATCGGATACACACTCCCTTATTCAAAGACAATGGGTCAGCCAATGAGGTTGTATTCTAGTCAATAAGATAACCTGAAGTAACATCTTAATGATTAAGAAGGGCTTGTTTACTATGTTCACTCCACCCATTCTTAATCATTAAGATATTACTTCATCTGATCTAATTATTGCTTATATTTTAAACAAATCACTCACCTCCACATAGGCAAGCAGTATGCCCTTTAGCTCTTTGCCCCAGATCCTGTTCCCGTCCACAGAGCCTACAATAACCGCCCCGTCCTCGTACACAATGCAGATCTTCTGACCATCCGCGTTCCAGGCCATGCTGCGCACCACGGACTTGTTACGATTGTTGATCATCTCCTCATACCAGGAGCCTGAATGGTAGTGTTTAAATGGATCTCAGACTTTTACTTTCAACTTTTTACCTTTTCACTGATGAAACCAACGCCCATATTACAGTTCCATATATAGTTCTCATAATTGCATCATGTTGTTCTTAAGTAATTTTAAGATATATCATATTTTGGTATATCCCTATATTGTGCTCCAACAAATACATGTGTATAAATGTGATTATAGATTATCATTGCTATTATTATTTTAACGCCTTCTTATAAAGAGCAAAAATAAACGTAAACAGAAAAATAACCCAAATAAATTAAAAAATCTGTCAACAATCTGTTCCAGTCGTCCGTACCCTTGTACAGCATCCATACGATAATGAGGCCATACTGGTCACTCGTGGTCAGTTTCTGATACTGACCGTTCCACGTCACCACCTGCACCGCACCTACAACGTCAAACAACAACAGTAACAGCCAACCAGAAACTGCTTAAAAATATTTAGGCAGAAAAATAAAATCTTTGTTTCCAATGTCAATGCCACAAGCATAAAGGGTTCATGACTTTGTGTAGGTTGGAAGAGATATCTTAAAAAAATAAATAGGTTCCAAGACATCGAAATTAGACTTTTGGATAAACAAATCTGAATTCTTATACTATTGTTTGGCCTCAAATTTTGAACAAGTCCTGCTAAATAGAATTCAGAATTTTAGCAAGCCTGGAAGACATTTTACCTGTGCTGGGCTTGCAGCTTGTGTTTATTTCGACCACTGAGATATTGGGCAACATTTATTCAACTTCACATTAATAGAACTGTCGCAAATTAGTCAGGGTCAATCTTAATTGATGCTTTGTAAAAACAGCACATGAATGCACCATGGCAGAACAAGAATCTACCGAAAAGGATAAAAAATTAACCTTATAAAAAAGTGTGTTGGGTGGCAGTATTTTTTTAGGGTAGGTTAAGTAGGAAACAAACATTTTTTGTTTCGCCTTAACTGACCACAATGTTACACAGTAACACTGGGGCCTTCGATTGGGATTAGATTCAATTATCTCTCTTCCTTTTACTGGAAATGTTTTTGCTACATTTGAAAATTGAATAAAGAATAGTGGGCAAACTTCAGATGTAGCATTTTCTCTTTTTATTTGTTAACTAATGCAAAACAGCTTCAAATTCCGTGATTCAAATCAAAATTCAGAATAGCGGCGTTTCGAGCATATCACCATTCAATGTGATTAGATGAAACACTTGAAAACATTCATAATTTGCCCAAGCTCAGTTAGCCAATTCCCAAAACATGCACAAAAATGGTTTGTATTTATATAATTCTGTTGATTCCAAAACAATATGCTTTTTTACGACACACTAAGTTTCCATTTCAAGGAAAAGAAATAATTGCTTCAATCCCTTTATAACAGAAAATGTAACAATTCAACATGATCTCAATACCCCCATACCCTACCATAGATGCCTAAAGCCCAGACAGACACTTTCCCTCGGGAGTCTCCGAATGCAACTCGAGGCTTTGCTAACTTGCCACAGTAAGACCATGATGCACATGAAACATGGCCTGCAAATAAACCCTCATATATGTACAAAGGGTAGGTAGTTGGATTGGTAAAATTCCTAACAAACACTACCCACAAAACCCCCTGCCAACATTTTAAACCATATCAATCTTGGTTCTGAGGGAGGGGCGCACGTTTGGGCTCTAAAATTACACCCCCTCTAACATTGATTCCTGGATCCTCTCCTGTACTGAGAGTACATATTGTCATTGAATAAAATGATTTATGTATAATATCTTGAATCAATTATGTGTATACAAGGCCAACATGTATTTATTTGCACAGGAAAGCTGTAGAAACCAAACCCAGTAATGTTTTTAGCAAAACAATGACTCAGCACAAGACTGAAATAACTCCAAATACAATTTTAATAAGTTACTTCAATCTTGCTTTGAACACTCAAAAATTGATCAGTAGGTTACAAATACAGGTCAACAAAATTTAGGTTCACATCAGGCCTAAGTAAAATACTTCTGGTTTGGGTTACCCGTCCCTTCCTATAAAATACACGCCGACCCTACCATTGTATAGTCAGATAAAAAACAATTTCAATAAAAACTGAGGAAAAGATAAAAAATAGTTTGTTTAAATAAATAAGGCTTAAAAACCATTACTGTAGATTACTTTGACATCATTCTCCAATAATGACAATAATATTCAAACAGGAAGCCTTATAAAAAAAAAAATAAGAAACACTACCTACTCTACATGCTTTTGGACAAGATGTAACCCAAACCACACAATTGTATTTTTCTTGGCCTCATTAAACAATGCAAGTACAAGTATATGGCTTGTGGCAAATTGACATGGGAAAGGAGTGATTAATGCCGGCCAAAAAATGGGGTTAATGTTATACTGATGTAGATTTAAAATCAATCATCAGCTATCACATTATTGTATTATTTATTACCTGGATAACAATACTCATCTTTCAAATCAGTACAGCAGGAAAACCACAAAATATTTGTGGTTCAGATAAACATACATACCCTAAATATAACCGTCCCTCCTAACCCTAACATTAATAGATAATCACTTAATAATTTATAGCTCTAAACTTCAACTATACATTAAAATGTTGTCGGATCAAAAAAGTAATTGTAAAACTGTAATTGGGCAATGTCTATTTCACAAAAATAGAACAGGTATATTAAATGTTATGGACCAGTTCACACAAGTTGTAATGGACATGTCCACACAGACCAACTTCACACAGAAATATGAGCCCCTTTTTTGCTAGGGAATCCCATTTCAAACTTACTGTGCATCCCTGTGAGCCCCAAAAAATTCTTTAAATGAGTATTAATCAAAAAACCATTATATTGGGACCCCATACAATTAACACAGACCCCCACTTTGTCAACCATAAGGGTTTTATGACACCACCTGAAATTTCCCCGGGTAACCCATGGGCCTGTTTCATTAAAGCATCTTATTCGTAGGTTCAATATTTTTAAATCTGTATAAACCTTTCATATGGCAACAACTCAATTTTTACTTTTTGAGACTTTGTAGAAATATTTAATCCCTGGTATAATTCAAAGTCATCATAACTGACCAATGTGGCCTTCCAGTCTCTTGCTTATTGACAGGTTGCTCAGAGCCTAAGTTAATTCCAAAACAATAAAGAATGAGTAAAAAATGTGTTTCTGGCATCCCGACCCTACCTAGCAGACCCTGCATGCCTCCAACCCAACACTTATTTCTACCTTACATCAAAAAATTAATAAAACTGATCTGATGTGTGTATGGATGATCTGTCATTAAAAATACAATTAAAAACATTTAATAGTTAAGATTAAATTCACAACATACTGAAATGTCATCCTAAGCATTTGCGACATGTTTTGCTATTTTGACTGGACTTAGAATCAAAACATTATCCCTACCCTATTTATAATTTTTGAGACCATAGTCCTAAACATAGATAAAATATTTAGGCCTTCAGTTTTCACAAATTTCTAAGACATACCACTATGGCCTTCCAGTGTCTGGTTCATGGAGAGGTTGCTGGGGGCGGCAAGGCCCTTCGCCTTAACATCTTTCCCTGCAAACATGTACAACACATTTTAAAACATAAACCAAACCTAACAGAGGAAGATGCTGATTCTCATCTGCTTCTTAAGATGCTTGACAATTATTCAATTTACATTAAGATTTTTGGAGTGATATCAATTAATCAGAGCTCCAGCTAGGCCTAAAAATCAGGGTGGGGCAGCCTGCCGCTCTATTCCAGCACCCTAGTGCCTTTGACTACACCCTGCTGTGCACTTTTGTTTGACTGAAATAAGTATAAAAATAATAAATAGACATAAATTGATACTTAAGTAAAAATAATGCACCAGTCAGTTGTAACCACGGCCCCCCCCCCCCCCCAGGTCCGGGGGTATACCGGGGATAGTCGGGGAAATGGGCCGTGTTTTTACTTTTCAGGTGGCCCCGCAGTGCCGGGTGACTGCGGTGGTTTTGTCTTCACGCCAAATTTAGCGGGAAATTGGCCTTATCTAGGGTCCCTTGGGTGTGGGGGCATTTGGCGGAGGTTTTACCAGCAGATTGTCCCCGCAGTGCGGAGACTTTGCCCGGGCTTGGCTGGACCGAAAGTCAAAGTCCCCGCTATTCCCCGGACCTGGGGGGGCCGTGGTTACAAATGACTGGTGCATAACAGCTAAGGTATTCATAACAAACTATTAGTTTTGATAGTAGTTACAACACAAACGCATTAAGAATTGAACAAAGGCACTGAATAAATGATATTACGGTAAATATCAACAAAATTAGTGTTTTTCTTACACTTAACATTCCACTGTTATTGTTTTTCATTAAACTATTGAACTTTTGAATATCCAGATGTTTGATGATAAAGGCTTACCTGTTTGGGTCTCCAGTTTGAGGACCTTGAGAAGTCCATCCTCCCCTCCACACGCGATGTAACCCTGGTCCTTGTTCCAGCTTACACATCTCAGCTTTGTGTTGTTTGGTATGGCAATCTTAAAAGTTTGAAATAAGGCAATAGTTTGATGTTTTCAATTACAGCTTTAGATTTCAAACAAGTTTTGTAGCGATTAATGGGTAAAACACCTGCAATTTGCTTGTTTATGTGCCAGGGTATAGGAAAGTTAGGAGGATAGTGCATAATATCAGGTATTTACACGGCTAATGTTGTATCAAATTATCAAGTTCTTTAGACTTAAACACCTAAACACTCTACACTTTGCCATCTCCTTTCATTACACAGTTCACAGTAACAAATCACAGAGGCATGGATCAAGCAAAAAAAGATAATTGATTAAAAACAAATAAGTGAGTGATTGATTATAATAATTATAATAATAATGAAACTAAATGAGTGAAAAAATGGGTGATTGATGAAATCAAAATCAAATAAGTAATTGATGAAACCTAAATAATTGAGTATTTTAGCGAGTGATTGATTTAATTATTGATTGATTGATCTATTTATTGGACAAATGATTGATTGAATGATCAATTCTTCATTGCTTTGATTGAATGAATGATCAAGTTATGAAATTAATAAATAGGAATGGTTATTTAAATGATTGATTTATCAAATAAGGGTCTGATAAATTGGATGAGTAAAAAATACACAAAATGCATTATGTTGGAAATATTTAAAGATCACAATGTGCATGTATTTTTCTTTAGACCTTGCGGTCAAGGATAACCTGTGAAAATGCAAGCACTTATTTCCAGCGGGGTCCTTTGTTTTTGCTGAAGGGACAGCACGAGGAAGAGACAGTGGTGGGATACAAGGAAGTCCTGTGCGATACCCTAGGTCTTTTTCGAAGAAACCCCTTGGTTCTTTCAGGTGCTTGGTGTAAAGCACCGATACATGGGGTACAACTTTCCTGGGTTAAACCAGTACTGAGTACACCACTTTTCCAAGCATTATCCTTTAATTGCCGAGGGCCAGGCAAGGGGGCTACTTGTAGGGACAAATATTAAAAATAATTGTTTGATTTTTAACATTCCTTCAAACTGTTTAATTCATTGTGAAAAAAACTAACTGGACCTAAGTAGACCAATTAAGCTAGTATAGACTGATAATGCCGAGCCTGTTTAACGGGAATGTCAGGACTAGAAGCTCAAAAATGACAACATAAAATGATAATAAACAAGGTACGAAAAACATTGACAACGAATCGATAGCTTCTCTAGCAACCGCACGTCATCTCTTAACTAGAATGATTTTTTATACCTTTTTACTTAAATACACAAACATGATGATTGCTTAAGTGGAGTTCTGCTATATCACACAGAAAATTGTATTTTCAGCAACCAGTGACAAAATTGTTGTTACTGTCGCTGCGGAATGTTCGCTATTCTCACAAACTTCAAATTTGTTGATGTAGTCAAAACGTACTTATGTCGACCGGCCAATACATGAAACGGTTATAGAGCAATTCAGTATAATAAATAAAAATGAATCAACTAACAACTTTTTATTCTAAATGCACTTACTTACATTACTATCAATTCAAAGACGTCAGACAATTAGTATAATTTCACATCTGATCGTCGAAATAGAAATATCAACAAAACAGATCTGTTCATACACCGAACTAGACTTCAAACAGGTATTAAGAAAAGCGTCCTATCGTTATAATTGTAGAATTAATCAGCGAATCTGCACTTAAATTTAACAAGATGTTTTCTGGAATTTTCTTTCTGAAAATGGCATTGTAAATATGTTGCATTGACGATTTGATGCAGTTTCTTGACTATTATATTACACATTAACAGAAACTTGAATTTTCGGAATAGCTAATAAAGTTCGTTCGTTCTGCCACTTAGAGGCAACACTTAACACACAACAATAGCATGAAGGGTTCTAGCCAGGTTTTAAAAAAGGATGTGGATCATAAAAAGATTTTCAATCTCTGACTGGTAATGTGAATGTGGATTTTCATATATCATTAAGATCATCTCGGTCGAACTTCTCATGGATTAGTTAGAATTAAGTTGTACCGTGTTTATACTTCGACACGATGTCATACCCATCTCTCGAACAGGCCAGTTAGTATACGCTTACAGCGGCAAAGGAGTAAGCACTTAAAGGTATTTACGCACGGGTTCTCCCAATTTTTTTTCTTATTGTCTGTGACAGTTGTATTGGTCCTCACATGTTTTTTTCTATAATATTGTTTGCGACATTGATGAAAAGGGACGACAATAAAATACACAAAGTTGGAGTGACAACAAATGGAAATAAAGTGAAAAAAACTTCATGGGGATGTGCACTGTCACCCATGCTGGGCTTCAATAGTGATTCTCGGCTTCTGCGCACCCATCGCAGGACACCCAACGAAAAACATCATCACACAATGAGATGATTGAACAGTGGTATTCTAGATAAATTGTGGGTTTCCATTGATAACAACATCAGCTCACATATCCGCTTTTTTCATTGCCAATACAGACCGACCTACCATATTTCCAGTCAATGCGTTTGACATTTGCATATCTTCCAAAGGTGTGTAGAGAAACCAGATTTTAAGACAGTACTAATTAAATAATTAAATGCCTGAATGTGGGCAACCTCTGTAAACTCGCACATTTAGCAGCATCTTTGGTCAAAGAACTTACATCACTTGCACTTACATGAGGGTGTGTTAAAAGGCAATTTGTGCCAGAGTTCTTATCGTAGAATGTTCGATTTCGGATAATTTGTATTGCTGTTAATAAACGCAGAACGAAGCGATACTATTGCGCTGAGAACACTGACAGCGAAACAGCGCAGTACATACAGTTTTCGTAGCTAATCGTTTTCAAAGGCATCACAGTCTGGTCCACTACTGGATAGTACATTTCTATTATTTTTTATGCCACTTCATTGACGTACGATGGATCAAGAGCTATTTCAAGGTTATTTAACTATGTTCTACTTTTAGGCAGACCTGTAACTTACTTATGTAGAAGTAACAATTCTGATTTAGCTTGGTTGCCTTATAACTACTACTGTTTTAGTCTTGGGCGTCTTTAAGTCTTTTTGTAAAAATAATTGCAATTAATTTTGAACACAAAAGTTTTAGTCCTTATTCCTTAATATATTTAAATACCGTCATAAGTTCATACAATTCATATATCAAATAATATAACGGTCTGGAAATATAACTCATATTTAGATATATCATGCTAATGTTGTATAGAAAAGGTCATAACTGTCAATTTGTCACCATATAAGACACACCAATAAATGGTACACTGATAAATCAAACATCACCACTCGATATATAGGTCTTAAAGGTTGTTACTTTCACGGAAATTTGATTAAACACCTGAACAGCGAATTGTGAAAGGCGCGAACGTGTCGGCACATGGAAGTCGAGGTCACCGGCTTTGTTTCACACAGACCAAGGAAAAGAAAAACAACTGAATATATTTATATTAAAGGTTTATGTATTTACAGCTTAAAAACACACACACAAAAACGACATTGCAATTACTATCCTGCCTTAAGTATTTGACTTATTGTTATATAGAAATTCATGACTAAAAAGGATTATATTTTACTATTGTAAGTATATGAAATATATTGTAATATCATCGTACCATGATTCCCATTAAAACAATATCAAATAAAAAATCTTTGTACTTTGTAAAAATGAATTTCCTTCTGAAAACTTGCATTTTTCACTTCTCCATCACTAGATTTCACTTTGATTTCCGTACATGTTTTGAAAAGTTTCCATATATATTAATATTAATTTTGGGCTCAATTTCTTTAAAATGTGAAATAAAAAGCCCCTTCCAATATGTGTAAAATATAAAAAAAATGTGAAAAATCGAAAAGTTATTAAAATTTCACTTCTCAAAAATTAGATTTCACGTCGATTTCGGTACAATTATCGAAATTGTTCTATAACTATTTCATTTTTTATTAATTTCATTAGAATTTGAAATATAAACCCTTTATAAAGCATATTTCAATACTTTTACAATAAAAATAGTTGTAAATAATTAATGAGTTATTAGTGAATTTCAATTTTCAATTGGATTTCATAACATAACATTTATTCAGCATTAAATGACATATCATCCATAGCCAAAATGCAAAACATATGAAATAAATCATATTTGGATTACACGTGATATCCACGGCGCAGTATGAAATGCATACAACAAAGAAATAGAGTAACACATACAACATAGGCAAAGAGGGGTTTTCACATTTGCATACAACACACACAAAGAAGGATGTTGAGAAACGCATACAATATAGAATAAGAACAAAATTATTGACATTGATTTTTTTGTCTAAATCAATAAATTAATATGTTTAAGAGTTAAGTCACGTGAAAAATAGATTACTCACTTGAATTTTGCTATTTAAATTAAAACATAATTGATTGTTGTTGTTTTTTCAAACATTTTGTTTTGTTTGAATAGGGAAAAGAACCTCATTTCAAATCATTAAAATTGGTTTAATAGCTAGATTTATGAAGAAGCAATTTATTATTTCTTTTATGAAAACTTTGCAATTGGATTAAGTAAAAAACATGAAACAACAATAACAAAATAGGAATTTTAAGAATGCATGAAGAAGCATGAGGATTATAAAGACCAAAAACAGAATTACTTTTAATAACTTTCATTTCATTACGACATGAAAAACTGAACAATTCTTTGGGGGTTGTAAAATTGTCTGAATTGATGATTTGTATTGTAATAGGTGAAAATAGGATTTATAAGTTCTTTCATTCATTGCGAACTGAGAAATATAGATAAGTGTTAATATATTTTGTAAAGGGATAACCCTCAGATGTTAAATTTGATAATTAGTTGATGATATTAATAAAGTTTAATAACATAGTTTAATTTTCAATGCAAAAGAAACGTTTGATCTTTCCGTATCCAATACATTCATTAGTACAAACAATCCCAAAATGTATGAAATGATCCTTTTGAAATTATAAATTGAAAAGGGAAAATGAGTAAAAGTTTGTGTAGTCAATTTGGTTATTCTGTTAGATTAAATTTGTAGTTAACATGGGCATATTTTATTAATTTCAATATTAGTGATTGAAATAAAAATACCATATTTTTTTATTAACAATGGCTTTAGTGATAGGATATAGTCAGACAAAATATTTGTCAGCGCTTGGATATTGCACCTTTTTTCTCGGTAAGTCTTTTAATATATGGTTGATAAATATAAGATATTTCATTTTACTTGTCTATATTATAAGTTTCAATAGTTTCATGATGTCACAGCTTCTGTGTATTGATCTTAATCTTTATTGAATTTTAAATTTGATGATTTTGTAAAACTTGATAACTTATTAAGTTTAACGCCAAAGACAACACAAAATTCCGGGAAAGCAAATAAGACTTTATTGGGTGTGTTCAATTTTTCACAAAGATATCATTTATTTATTGGATAGTTTGGGACCAGATAGAAAAATATTTTACCAAATTGAAAATTTAATAAATATCACAAATTTATGGGGGAAAAATATAATTAATTAAAATAAAAGTGCCTAGTGATGTGAAACAAACAAATAAAATTGATTGTGGCCTCTTTGCCATTGCATTTGCAACTTTCTTCTGTTTGAATAAAACACTCCGTCATTATTTGATACTACTAAATTAAGAGAACATTTATTTCAATGCTTTGAAAACGGAAAACTTACAGCATTTCCAACAACAGGTAAAACAATAGGATTAAGAAGGAATAAACAAATAAAAGTTATAGAAATTGAAAATTACTTTATATGAAACATGCCATCTTGTTTTGATAATATGGAGCAATGTGACAAATGCTTCTGTTGGTTTCACAAGTATTGTGTTAACGCACCTGCAGACATTTCAACAACCACTGAGGAATTTAGAAATGTGTTTTCATGCAATAATTAAGTAAAAAATACTCAGTATAGTACACAAATGAATGTACATTTATTCTGTGTAAACTCTTTATATCCAGCATGCTTCTTTGTTGTAAAACATCATTTTTATATAATCATATTGATGCAACTGTGTTGTTAATTTCGGATACAATTTATAACTGTATTTACAATAATTCTTGAAAATACATGTATGTCTATAAAGTATTATTATGTACGTGGTGCTTTACTATACTTATGAGAAATTATTTATATCTATTTATTTTACAAGTATCTGATATGTATTGTCATCAGTGTGACATGATATGATTCTGTTTCGTAATGAATAATGAATACAATCTTCAAAGTTCTATTTTATTTTTCCTTATTTCATCCAATTGCAAAGTTTTCATATAAAAACTAATATTTTGTTTCCTTCAAGCTATTAAACCAATTTTAATGATTTTAAATGAGGTTCTTTTCCCTATTCAAACAAAACAAAAACTTTGAAAAAAACAATCAATTATGTTTAATTTTAAAAGCAAAATTCAAAAATAAATGAATAAAGTATCTTCAACTTGAGTAAACTCATAAACACAATAATTTATTGATTCAAACAATAAAATTTCAATGCCAATATTTTTGTTCTTATTCTATATTTTATGCGTTTCTCAACATCCTTCTTTGTGTATGTTGTATGCAAATGTGGAAACTCTTTTTTGCCTATGTTGTATGCGTTAATCTATTTCTTTGTTGTATGCATTTCATACCGATCCGATATCCACTGGTGCCTGTATCACCTCGCATCGCACCGGGTATCCCGTTTTACTTCGGGCCGTTATTACATTTCGCCAAAAGTTTGACGTCACTTCCTTTCTAATTTGGACCTCGTTGGCGAAGCACGTGTGTAAGTAGAATCATATCAAAAAAATACATTATAATGTTAATTATCAATGCCATACTGCACAAAATGTTTTAATTATTTCTTTTGCTAATTTTCAAACATTGTTCGGTCCGTGTGATACGTTATTTGTAAAAGTCTTGATGCTCAGTTGATCTTTATGGAATGTGCCATAAATCTTAATGACTTAAGTTACGGCCACTAAGTCAGTACAGTAAGTCAAATCATATACTTCATGTTTGCTGTCAACGATTATGACTGGTCTCTTTCGGCCTACTTTTGCTCTTCATGCTTTACTAGAGTGCTTTAGGAGTTAATGTAGTGTGTGGGTTAGCACTAGTCCACCTAAATGGCCGTACACGAGTCTTCTGACGATTTTGTTTTACTATGGCAGTCTCGTGACGTCCACCATCCCAGCAAAAAGTAGCGAACGGTCTTTGCGCAGAGAGATGTTTGCGTTATAAATTCAAATTTCTACAATAATATTATTGCCTACTATTAAGCACATATCTTTATTTATGTCATTATGCCAAAATACATGTTCAGATATCATAAAACAGATATCATAAAACGCTAACATGTGTCGATTGTTTATGAAGTATCCCGATATCTGTAAATCTGGGACAAATCTGACTGGTTGTTTACATGTTTAACGGTATTCGTGACCAAGAATATATTTATGTGAAAATAACGACTCTTATGACCAGTTTAGATTATTGTCGGGTATAAATTGACCAATTTTGTCGTTATTATTCAACATCGATGCATAATATTACTATAAATTCTTTCGCCAAGTGTTAAATGGTAGAGTTGTAGTGTTACAGGGATACATAAGAAATGTCAAAATAATAAAAAAAAGTATCCCTGATCACTCATTATTGTAGCTAGGGTTAGCACCAGCCGCCTGGTTAGCTCAGTTGGTTAGAGCTCCGTGCTAGTGCTCCTGTGGACAAGGGTTCAAGCCCCACACCGGCGCACTTTTCCTCCGAGGTTTACTTTAAAACCTATTCTAAACAATCTTGTTACAGAATACAGTATATCAAAAGACTTCCTGTCATTTTGCACAGAGTTTATTTGTATATACATGATTAGTATGCTAATATATCTGATATGACTTTCGAGTTAAAGTGACATGGTCATAGTACAGCATCAATTTTTAGCGATGTAGCCTTTGGCATTTGGATTTGCTCAATCAAAATTGTTTTGATCAAGTTGTCAGACTATGACTTGTGGAACAGCAAAAAGGCCTTTAAATTGAAAATAACTAGTTTTACGAATAACTTTACCCAGATAAAGTTTTTATAGTTATTTTTTATTTCAGCACTTCAGAAACAATCACAATGGCACCCCCTAAAAAGACGGTAAATATTAGTAGTTTTATTATAGAGACAGAAGTTTGTCATCCTAGTTATTTAACTGTTCTTAAAGGCCAGTTTACCAGGCTTGTGAATGAAATGAAGCATGCTCTCAAGACTTGCCTCTGTTGAATAGGGGGGAATAGCGTGCATAGCTGATAATGAAATTATTTTTAAAAAAATGCAGTTATTAAGTAATCATTTGTAACCTTTCCAACCCTATGTCTGCCTGATGGTTCGATTATGCACAGTGAACATTAATTTGCTGGTTACATGTCATATTTTCTTTCTGTTTTTGAACAGTGATAGTCTGATAAAATTATGAAAAAACTTTTCATTACTACGATAACATCTATGATAACATATGTATTTATCATTGTATTGATTATTTCTTAAATTATACATGCTTTCTTTTTTTACAGAAAAAGAATGTTGAGAACATCAATTCTCGTCTGGCTCTTGTCATGAAGAGTGGCAAGTTTTGTCTTGGGTACAAGCAGACACTGAAGACTCTCCGCCAGGGCAAGGCTAAGCTCGTGATCATCGCCAACAACACTCCACCCCTCAGGTTAGTACTGTCGTAAAGTTACATTTTGGGGAAGGCATATGCAGCATAGTGGCGTCTGTAAATTTTGAATGAACTTCATCTTGGGATATTTCATTATATTTGTCTTGTTAATTCAGTCTGATAATTCATAGTCATTTCTTTTGCTAGGAAAGAAAGGTAGAAAATAGTTTTAAAATTTGTCAACTTGAAGCAAAAATATCAAAAGTTTAAGTACATTTGTGTTATAAAGGGGTACTACTCGTTTGACTGTTGCCTCCTTCATTTATCTTGTTTTATAATATATCACATGCAGGAAAACTTGTGACCATCCTTAGCAGTTTTTAAATTAATTTTTTATGCGTATCCATGTATGTTTGAATGATGATTATAAATTAATATTAATGTTTGGACTTCGGAGCTGGGACCTCTTGACCAGTTAAGATGAAGTCATTTTCTCTAATGTGCTCTGTTTTCTTACTCCAAGTGAACAGCAAATAGCACGCTGGCCTTGTAGCCATTATTGCTGGCAGGTTTGAATGGTACACTCGTGTATTATTGGTAAAAAGGTAAAACTTCTGAGTGATGTTGCGGACAATAATTGGACCTTCCAGGACTGAGGAGATAAACAATCATGTGTCACATGGTTTGCTCGTTAATCAATGATGCATGATTTTTGTGGCAGTAATTTAAGTTTTACTTTGACAATTATTCTTTTAGATATTACTATACACATTAAAAACATTAAAACAAAATATGCTAGAAGTTAAGTCAATAAGCCAATATAAATGGCAAACAGATGTTGCCAAAATGTTAACCTGATGTATGTTTTACAGGAAGAGTGAGATTGAGTACTACGCCATGTTGGCCAAGACCGGAGTCCATCATTACACCGGCAACAACATTGAGCTGGGTACCGCCTGTGGTAAATACTTCCGAGTCTGCACACTCAGCATCACAGACCCTGGTACGTGACTCGTTCTGCAATAGTCCTTATTGATACAAGCACCAGTGATAGAGTTAAAATGAGGCTTAAATTGGTTGATACAACGAAAGAATGTATTGAATCCAAGTCCTCAGGTTGTTTGTCCACTGTTGTCATGTGACCAGTGAATCTTTCCATTGGTTTAACAGTTATGATGTATTGATAAACGGTTGTTTCGCTGTCTGCCTGTCATTTCTGCTGTTTGGGTAGTTCACCATTCAAATCCTAAACCACTCCTGTGACCAGTTTGAAATTTTTTCAATGTTGTTGTGTCAAAATGTGGACCATTCCTTCAAATTCTAACTGACCACTTGTTAAAAAAAGTTGATACCAATCATTAGTGTAGTCAGTCTGGCTTGTTAATCTAATGACTGTTTATCAGTTGTTGAGTTTGGAAAGGATTGTATTTTATGAGATTTAAGCTGCGTAATTATAATTGGTTGGTGAACTTGTACAATGTAGGTATAAAACATTCTTCCTAGTGAAATACCATTTGTAACCTTGTCAAACCATTGTTTAATTTCAGGTGACTCTGACATCATCAGAAATATGCCAACAGACGGGACTTCATAATTCATTGTACAGCTGATAAAATAAACCTGTACGGGAAAATCAGTCTTGTTTTGCCTTCGACTTTGTAAACTGATGATTGGGTCTGTCTGTAATTGTAAAGCAACACAGTTTTCACCCTGGTGAATAATTGTTGAAAATAAGTCGAGTTTGAAATAAAACCAGAATTATATATAAAAAAATAACTTTTTAAAACAAGAATCCTGAAAATCTGTTCACATTGAACAGTTCAAACCAATAAAAAATAATTATTTAGCCTAAAGTGCCTGTATCTTCATTTGTTGTCAATGGGTTTGTGAGAAATATACTCCAGTTCTATATAAAAGTAGATTTGTAGAACTCGTCAGAAAGCACACAAAAAGAACAAACATAAACTTGATGGCTTTAATGAATGCTACATGCAATTGGTCTGTGAACTATTTATACTGTGAACTTGAAAAGGAATGTACTTAGTATTTACACTTTTTTAGTAAAGCTAGATGCATTTCTAGCACACATTTTACCCATGTTCATGATTTTATGAAAAACAAATATTCGAACCATGGCTGGTCAAGGTCTTGAAACTACCTCGTAGGTTATGAGTTTGAATATTGATTTTATGTCTGCTCCATATCTTCAACATAGAGAATTACAAATAAAATTCAGAATTGGTCCAATCACAACTCTTTCAAACTTAGGTGATGTGCAGAACCCATGAGACTTGTCAACTGTCAAGTCAAGCTTGTTCAATTCGTGCCGCAAAGTTATTAAATTTCATCTAGTCAACGTAACGATACTGGTCACATGCATACATTAAGATGATCTGCAAAACCTGTTAGAACCATGCTATGTTAGGGTCACCATACCAGATTAAGTGTTGAGCATTGATTGTCTTTGCAAGGTCTTGATAGCCTGCAAATAGCACTATTATGGCATAACAAACTATTTACATATTGACTCTGTTTGATGGCTTTCGGACGACATCACTCAAATGTGTTTGATAGTAGGGCAGTTATTTCAAAGTTTTTCCCATGCTTGACAGTCCTATTGTAGTTCTGGTGTGTATGTAATATATACATGCTGTTGTGAGGTAATGAGATGGCTAGCCTGTTTTCTTGGCATGAAGGTAAGGCCAGCAGTAGCTCAAGTAAGCAAATAATGTATCCAAGCACATGTATACATAGTCTGGTTCCCTGCTTACAAGCACATACATAGTCTGGTTCCCTGCTTACAAGCACATACATAGTCTGGTTCCCTGCTTACTGATATTTCATGGAAGGAACTCCAGACTAGCACATACACTGCAAGCGTGGGACCAACTTGCAAATGTGAGCGACTGTTAGCCTTAAAATAAAGCAGTGAAGGTGCATTGCTTAAGCCGAAAGCCTTAATGCACACTTGAGCTTGTGACCTCCAGTTCCCCAAAGTGAAAGTGCTTTTGATACACGGGAATTGCATAGACAGAGAGTACCACCTAGCTCAGTAAGAGTTCTATTTAAAATAATTGAAAAACTGAGTGTGGTTAATTAAGTTAACCGATAGAGAGCGGAAAATTTAAGTTCTGCCCAAAGTAAGATCACATGGTTTTTAACATACAGTAAGAAAATTGTATTATCTGCAAGGCTGGATGATTCCAGCCATGGGACTATAGAGCATGGTGATCACAGCTAACTTTCCATTTCCCGGGATTTGGCTGTAAACTGCCTGCTAGAAATTGGCTAATCAACGCACCCAGGTTGTTGCCTCGACATTGGACCTGTCCATGAGAAGACCCTCGGGCGAGTTTTATAGGCAGAGAGCTATTAGCGAGAACACATGAGGTCCCTTCTCGCTGTAGCAACTATTGGATATTTAAAGATGCACTCTTACTCCCAAATAAGATTTACCACAATTTGTATAATTGTTTTAATATCCCAAAAAGGATAAACAAATGTCAAAAATAATAGTTCGAGTATACCGAGTTTAATTTGAAAAAGATGCAGAAAACACGGCATTTCTACCTAATGAGACAATGGTAGATCACAGTAAATCTTTTAGCACTCACCAATCATTTAATAATTTTGCATTTCAGCTATTAAATACATGGTTACAATCATGTAAGGATTGTTTTTTTCATAAATGCATTATTTAGTAAGTAGTTGAAGGTTTATCACTCAAATTTGAGTTTGTTATACATGTGTATGAATTGATTTTGAATAAGAGCGTCACTTTAAGACCATTTTTAGTACAAGTTTTGATGCATTGTACACAAAAAAATATCAATTTTGGATAAGTTTTTGGCAATTTTCTTTTTTTATTGCGATGGTTTCATCTGGTGTCTAGTCCCTTTAAGCCAGAGACCTGTCTTAACCCAATAACTGTCAATTGTTAATACAATTGGGGTGTCCAGTTACCGCAGTAGTTAACGCACTCGCTTCTCACCAAGTAGACCCGGGTTCGATTCCTGGCCTGGATGCATGTGAATGTGGTAAGTGGTCACCAAGCCGGACAACGGGGTTTCCTCCAGGTACTACGGTTTCCTCCACAAGACCACAAGGGGACCATTCCCGCGCGGGCAAAATTGTGCCAACGAAATCAACTTCGTACAAGTTATCATAGCTTTCTTCACGATCGTAAAATATATTATGTTTCAACTTATTACTGTCAAAGTGTCCTACAATCACATAAACCAGTTTAATAAAACTGCAGTTTCCAGCACAAGGGTCCAAACAGTAAACAGGAAAATATTGTAGTTCAGCACAATTAAGATGAAATTCGAAGTAATGTGGGCCATTTCACTTCAGATATTAGTCAATTTTAGTTGTAAATTGAAATTATCTTAGGGCCTGAGTTTCATAATTTAGCTTCATTTGTTTGAAATAACAAGAGCAAATATTGAAAAATGAATACCTATAGTGAGGAAATAAAAACACACTATACAGATTAAAGATAATAGAAGTTACAAATAAACTCCTATACTGAAGCAAACCCCCAAGGATTAAAAGGAACAGAGTTAATTTAAACATGTCTCACAATTAACATTTGGTGTTTGTCATACATTATTATGCTCTCCTGAGTGCCATGTTGTCAGGAATGTTTGGACAGTTTAATAAAATATGCATGGACTGAAATCCCAACTGATTTGACCTGAACTCAAAATCAATAGGTGTCATCGACTGATAACGTCAAGTTTGAGGACCCTCTGTGCAGGTATTGTCAAGTTATCAGTTAGACCAGTTTTTTTGCGTTGAAGGTCATCACGACCTTGACCTTTGGACCTAATGACCCCAATACCAATAGGAGTCATTGCCGAACACCCAACCTCCATGTCAAGTTTGAGGAGCATAGGTCTGCATTGTTTAGTTATCCCTCAAACAAGCTTTTCAAGGTAACTGTGACCTTGACTTGACCTGGTGACCTCAAAATCAATAGGGGTCATCTACTGGTCACACCCACAACATTAATGTCAAGTTTGAGGGCCATAGATTCAGGCACAAGTTATCATTCGGACAAGCTTTCAAGGTCAGTGACCTTGATTTTTGACCTGATGAACTCCAAATCAATAGGGATCATCTGGTCACATCCAACCTTCATGTCATGATTGAGGGTCACGGCTGCAGGCATTGTCAAGTTGTCACTCTGACAAGTTTTTTTGCATTCAACGTCTCAGTGACCTAGAGTTTTGAGCCAATGACCTCAAAATCAATAGGAGTCATCTTAAGGTCAGGCCTAACCTCCAGATCAATTTTGAGGACCATAGGTCCAGGCATTGTCGAGTTATAACCTGAACACAAGCTTTCAGCTTTCGTCAACTGACTGACATTTGTAAAGTAATGTACTCCCTCTCCTTTGAAGAGGAGCACAAGAATTTGGTATGATTACAAAGTGACAAAATGACGAGTGTTGTGTGCACCATGTACCTACGATTCTTGGTGAAAGAAATTTCAGTAAAGTAAAAACAAAATCCTTTCATACAGAATATTTTATTTGTCATAGCAACAATGGTCACCATACAACAGAAGTCTGTTCATTTAAAATCTATTTACACATAACAAGCCAAAACAATGGTGATCACATAACAGATATATACTCAACAAAAACATGATTATGTCTGCACTACCTTACAAGATCTACAATACAAGATCCGGCATTATCGTACAAGATCTAAAATACAAGATCCGGCATTATTGTACAAGATCCGGCATTATCGTACAAATCTACAAATCAAGATCCGGCACTATCGTACAAGATCTTAAATACAAGATCCGGCACTATCGTACAAGATCCGGCACTATCGTACAAGATCTAAAATACAAGATCCGGCACTATCGTACAAGATCTTAAATACAAGATCCGGCATTATCGTACAAGATCCGGCACTATCGTACAAGATATTAAATACAAGATCCGGCACTATCGTACAAGATCCGGCACTATCGTACAAGATATTAAATACAAGATCCGGCACTATCGTACAAGATATTAAATACAAGATCCGGCACTATCGTACAAGATCTTAAATACAAGATCCGGCACTATCATACAAGATCTAAAATACAAGATCCGGCACTATCGTACAAGATCTACAATACAAGATCTGAATGACTAACTCCTGTTTATTGAATAATTTCTATGAATACTGTACAAGAGGAAATTACCTGAAAATTGAACATTAGAATAGTCGGTTTTGAGTGTAAGAGAAAGTAAAACTAAGACTATCCTGGTTATAGTATGCCTTGAAAGGCAAAGTAATGTAACATCAATATCAAATTAGAGATACAAATTGAATAAAGTTTTATTTAGTCATAAGAGCTTTGTCCAATTGAACTAGTCATTTTGTTTCGAAATGAATAGAACTGAATATATTTATGATAATTAATCCTAGTCATTATGTGATAAAATGGAGCCAATATGGGCAGTTTGAAAAGCGAGGCCAAGAAATATAAATTACATGAAGATTGCTTAAAAAGTGTGATTTATTAGAAGTAAGTTCAAGTTTGAGTGTAATCAAAATGTTAACAGTGAAGTTGTGAGCCCATCAAAAACTGTATTACATACATACTTTACAGAATAGCACTTCTAGAACAGAAATCACAAATTTCAAATCACAAATTTCATGTAAGGTGATTCTTAAAATTTATCATGAAGCACTGGCAAGGCAGTCATTGAAATTACGACTTGGATGAACCAGCCCACTTAATTCTTTCAGTATTGCTCGGCACAAATTATTTTTAACAAGCCCTGTTACATAGAATCCAGATTTTGAGCAAGTCTTCGCAGAATTGACCAGTGCATTTTTTCTTAAGTCTTATATCTAAGTCCGTGTTTTGCAGAAAAAAAATGCCTTGAAAATAATAAAAATGAAAATAATTGTATTTCAGATTCAATTAATGGCATAAGTTAACTTATTTACTGTTCATCATCAACATAATTTCTCAACAAGGAAAAAACATTGTTTTTAAGCAAAATTTCTCTCTCATAGCCACATGAAGTGTTATTGTTTTTGCCTCAAAATATTTAAATCATGATTCAGCAAATCATTAAAACTATTTCTGCGGATTTATTGATCAAATATTTGAATTTATTACTAACTACAATCCCTTGTGAGTCAGAACCCATGCTATATCATTCCGATTACACTAATACCGTTGGAACATAGACTATTTAAGAAACTTTGTAATGCAATAATATTCATCTCCATAACTTCTAGGCTATTTCAGTATCACCTGAAATGTGTCTCGGACATCCAATCAAACCTCTGGATTTCACCTTATTAGCTATTCATAATAACAAGGAGGTCTCTTTGCAGTCAATTTGGAATTACATGTTTTGAAGAGACTCCGTACCAGGAATGGGTGAGCAAGACTTCGCGTAATACTGAGAATAGGGGGAGTGGGGTAATAAAATTTTACAGCAATACGTAAATATATAGCGCTGATGCATAGATAAGGAACTATCATAATTTGTAAATTTCTATTAGGAATCGATAATGAAGTATTTCTTATCATTAAGGTGGAAGATGGTTGTCGTTTAACCATTCAATGGACCGATAAAGGAGTTTTATTTCATCGATAAATAACCACTTTCAATGCATGGTTGTGAAATTCAATGGGTTACTTTGACCACCCTCCAAGAAGTGCCCAGGCATGACTTGACACCTATTCGTGTATGGTTAATTGGTGTGACGCTGAAACCACTCTGTTATAAATATTCATAACCATTAAACCTATCGGGAGATATAGTAGTCACATGATAACCCTATTCAAACAAATACATGTGAACTTGGATTCAAATTATTCTTTTGTTAAGCGAAGTAAATAATAATTAACGATAGAAGTCTTAATTCGATTAAAACATCTTATCAATTCAACATCACATCAGATAATAAATTATTTATCATAATAACTATTCATATATTTTTGGGATAAAAACTTGATGATTGTGATTTTTGAGTTCATTAAAGTGAATACTGAATTTCTCGCTAATATGGTAGAAAGGAAATTATTACCGTAATAGCAATATGTCTGTCTGCACTCATAACGAAACAATTCAAAAACGGCCATCTGTAGAAATACAATATCATTTAACATTGGTTTTTATAGCAAAATGAGATCAAACATTGATCGCCGTTTATCAAATATTCCAAATGAGTACGGTCAAGAATTCTCAAACTTCAAAATATTCTAATACTTAAAATTTAAAGACAAATGTTCCAAAGCGTTAAAATGCTTCCAAGTATTAGCATTTAAGATGAAAATGTTCCAATACTTGAAATTTAAAGAAAAATGTTCCAAAGCGTTAAAATGCTCCTTAGCTTTGAATTTAAGATGAAAATGTTCCAATACTTAAAATTAAGGAAAAATGTTCCAAAGAGTTCAAAAACCCCTTATCTTTCATCTTAATAAGAAAATGTTCCAAAGCGTTAAAATATTCCTTAGCTTAAAACTTAAAAAGAAAATGTTCCAAAGCGTCAAACACTCCTTAGCTTAAAATTTAAGGAAAAATGTTCCAAAATGTTAAAATTCTTCTTAGCTTAAAATTTAAGTGGAAAAAGTTCCATAATATTAAAAAAAACTCATTAGCTTAAAAATTAAGGAAAATGTTTCCAAAATGTTAAAATAATCCTTAGATTAAAATTTAAGAAGCAAAGGTTCCAAAATGTTAAAAAACTACTAAGCTTAAAATGTAAGAAGTAAATGTTCCGAAACTATATACCTTCCAAAATTTGGAAACATGTTTTTGCTGGTGATATTAACAGTGCTATGTAAGGTTGATGGCATAGGTCTATTATAATTATTTTAGTTTATATTTATTTTCTCATCAAAATGCCCTTATTAAGGTCTCACAACCACCATATAGTTTACTTAAGCAGAATACAATAAGACATGGGTTACAGACATTTTAAAGCTTATACTGTTCCCTTGGCGGAATATACACACAATATTTAACCTCCATAACAGAAAGTTTTTCCAAATTTGAAATAGTAATCCTTTTTTCCAAAAAATTGTGAAGTGTTTACTAAATGTTCAGTGATTCATTAAATCTCAGCATTTTCTTAGTTTTCAATAATTTTAGAAAGGGAACCGGTAGGCAGAGTTTTTATTATCCGATAAGGAGTGAGCGTACAAATTAAAACGATGTTCACTTAAAGGCACGCTACTTAATGAAAGCAGTCCTTGAAAATATGGTTAAAGAGAGATACTTCTACGACTACCCTCCTGATTTTAATTACACAACTCGCCCTTTGCACCCGTGTATCATGCATTTCAATGACACTGGTCTTGGGTACAGTGAAGTTTTACAACAATTTTCTTTGTACAACATAGAAAAGATACTATGATTAAACGTGCAATTATGTGTTAGCTTATTAAACCCTTTATTCTAGCTATTTATCGTATATTTATCTAAGAAAGAGTGCCTCAGAAACAAAAACAAATGCTCATCTGTTGTGTTAAAGCCTAAAAAAAAAACGTTTGGTTCCGGCTACCCGACCCTATCTGTATATGAAATAGGCACTGACTCTACCGTTCATAGTCTTTTTTTCTTGGATTTATCAGTAGAAAAACAGGTATATATACCGGTAGCCATTGCGTTATGTGTGCGCATTGTTCTAGGCAACAGGTGTTTCGAGTTTCAGAATTTAATACTTGAAACAGTCTTTAGAGTTTTTTGCACAACGTTGACAATAATGACACATAATTCTATGACACATTTGACTTTCTCTCTTGGAAAAACAGACGAGCTAAAAACGAAACAGTGACAGTTTTAAACTCTGATAAGTCCATGTATTAAAGTGTAAGTTATGGCGTGAAGACAATTTTTATATCATATACATGTACATATGTATATTGAAAAACATGATTAGACTAAAGATGATCATTTACAATGACATGATGTATATAAATGACGGATGAATATTAATGACTTTGTGCAATGTGTTTAAAAGGCTAATGAGGTCTGATGTACAAGAAAATGTTATTTTCAACTAACGATGTTTAAATGATATATCTCACAAAATATACACACTATATATTATATCATCCAATGTACAATGTTTATTTTACAATTGAATAAAGAGTTATATGACAGAAGAATGAAGAGATGAATTTTAAACTTCTATGACAGAGAAACGATCAATATTACACGTCACAATTCTCTATGCACATTGATGCCTTTATTATTAAATCCTGCCGAATAGTTTTAACAACAATTGCACTTTATATCCAGCATTCACGTACACGATTCAGATATATACATGTACATAAATGTGTATAACTGTATATAACACAAAATCTGACAATTTTGTAAAAATATGTTATAGCAGACATTAAAACTGTTCAATTTTAAAAATATGATAAGTTTCAAATCATTTTAACAGCGAATTTTATCAACCTAAAGATAACATATTAATTCAATTATTTGACTACTGAAAATGAAAAAATGTTTTTAAAAAATCATACTGCAATGAAAATGCTCGTCAATTTTGCTGGACATGATGTTGGCCGCTAGGCACAGTGATCAATATTTTGGTGTAAAATTTGATGCAATTTAAAATATGAGATTTTAAAAAAAAAGCCAAATCAAATGATAATGAACAGATATTTGAACAAATTATTCAAACTCTGTTATAATGTGTTACTCTTAGGAACTTTTCGATGTCAAATGTTATTTTAAATTACTGATGAAAACCAGTAAATAATGACACATGCTTTTTGGTGAAGTGTACAAAAAACATGCTTTTAATTTCAAATCTGAAGAAATTTTAAAGTTAAATATATTCAAGAAAAGTTTCAATCATGTGTTTCCGGTGCGAATGGTAAAAATCCGACATGAGGGCACCTGCAAAAGCTGATAACGAGGCTTACAGAGTTGACTGCTACACAGCATGCCAGAGGGACAGATTTTTCATCGAACAAGAAACACAGGAAAAAAACCTATACATATTCCGAGTTGATCATGGTCTTTATACCTTGACAATTATGCGGGAGTCATGGGCTATGCTACACATAGTAAGTGTATTGTCACTTGTAAAACACTTCAAGCAGGCAATGTTGAAATATCTGCACTTTGATGATAATGCTATGGTATTACATCACATTATTCAGTTTAAAAATCTTCTTTCCATCAATGGACAAGCTAAAATTTTATGGGTTTTTTAAAAAATATTTGAAGTAGTTTATGCATTTTCAATTAAAATATCTGTTTATAATTTTCACAGATTATACAACTAATCTTATACTTAGGAATTATGAAATTACAAATGATTTTTTTCAGGTAAAAAATTATTACACTTTAATTTCATATAATTGTTTGTTTTTAAAAAAAAATTAAGAGTGTAAGGATAGCACTTTTCTAACCCTTGACCGAAAGCACAAGTGAAATCAAAGTTAGCTTTAAAACATATTCAGCTAGCAAAACCATATATCCAAATTGATTCTAAGCTTAGCATCAGATTCCATTTTCGAAACCAACCATGTGTCTATATTAAATCATTAAGCTACATTGTATCTACAGATAGTTATTGCTTCTTTGCTTAATTTAGATTTCTGTAAAAAATTTTATTTTGATGGCTATAAACCTTAATGCTCAAAAGTGCTAAACATAGACTCAATATGACACAAACTAATTTATATTACACATTTAACAAAATCTCAACAGATTCAGCAACAAGCATGCTTAAAGGCAAAATTCAATTAACAGCATAATTTTTGCTAGCTTTAACGTTTAAACAAACAACAATTTATATATATATATGTATATATATATTTATGTTTTTCTTTTCAAAGCACAACACATGAGCAATGAGAAATAGTATAATGTAACCTCTGAGATCATTCAAAGCTCCTAAATTAAAGACACACTTACAATCAACAAAATATCCCAGCTCTCTCAACCACTGGCCTTCAAAACAAATTCCTGATGAATTTAACGATCTAATATTTCACTCACAATTTGAAAAAAGGTTTTTCAATTTTCAATAAAAAAAAACAAACAAATCTCGTCAACAACAGAATCCATTCTTAACAACATTTCAAAATTTCAAAGGTTATATCACAGACTCTGAAAATCATAGCACTTCAATCTATACACAACTTGTAATATTTGTCAAAATTGTTTTCACTGATAACAACCAGTGTCCAGATGAAGTTTTCCTTGTGTAAGAAAGCTCAATAGCGAAATATTATGACACAAATACCTATCCATCACTATCAATGAGTCATTTCTTACATTTGAAGTTTCGGAAAACTTGCAACAACTTTGTTAGGCTTTAATACACCTTCAAATCCTCACAGCGTCATTCAATAATGTTAACGGCTCTAGTTTCCAGCCGTTACACTCTTAAAAACAGAATTACACGCTATAACGCAAAATCCACAAGAATTTGTCATTTCACTTTTCTCCCAACAGTGAAAGCACTTTGCACGTAAAAAATCACAAAAATATGGAGCATGTAGTCATTTTATGACTGTTAGTTACACTATAACTCATTCTGGCAGCTATATGATTGTCTTTATAATAGCATTGAAACTTGAACATCTAATGCTGATTGGCTTTTTTGGGTTGAAAATCAAATCCCCTGATTTTTTGTCCATGACTAAAAAAAGCCAAATAATATCATAGAGAAAATGTGATAAGACACAAATTCTGATCACATGTGTATGAGGAAAATACCCGAGACATTCCAATTGAGCAGCTTTTTCCACCTCCATCTGAAGAGCACTACTTTCTCCATTGAAGAGTATCCCTTTGAAGATTAATACCTTCTCCATTGAAGAGTATTTCTTTGAAGAGCACTACCTTCTCTATTGAAGAGTATCCCTTTGAATAATCCTTTACACAATGATAGAGTATTCATAATACTCTTATTGCGAACACTTGGTCAGGCCATTTTGCAGCTAATAGGCATGTGCCAGCAGACCTTATTCAACTCTTAAACAACAACACAAGCACTTGTTAGAACACAAGTAAACCACACAACAGTATTGAGTACAGATGTTTCTTCAGTCTGCTAGCAGTTGCTGAAGTAAGCTGTCTTTTTGATTAGCTGGCTTGATTTCTTCAATAGGTGTCTGCAACAGAAAGCAAATTCAAAATTATCATTCCTTCAACGCAGTTGATAAAATCAGTCAGTTGCTTTATGTGATGAGCAACATTGATTTAAATAATTATATTAAAACTGATTTATTTCTGAGAGATTAACTATAGTTTGTCATATCTTTTTAATTAATTTATGTAATGTAATGTTATGTAATTCAATGTAATCTACCTTGCAATATACATGTTAAGTTCTGATTATTCATCCAAAGGCATTGTGGCATTCGTTGTATGGTAAATTTTTAAGCCGCAAGACCAAACATAATGACATACCCTGGGTTCACTCTGTACGACGTTAACTGGTTGATGGTCGGGCAACATTGAGATACCAGAGTCTCGTGATGTTGGTCGCTGCTGACCGCCGTGTAACGTTAACTGTTTGCGGAACAGGCTCGTTGCTTTTCCATCTTGTTCTTCTGTGTGCAGGAAAGCAGAGAATGAATAATGAAATTGATTAGTAATTTAGACAGTCATATACCTAAAGAAAGCCTAACAGGAATAAAGTGTTTTTATATTGTTACATACTGACAAACAAAAAGGCAAGGTAAATGGATAAAGCATTATTATTTTGAAAAATTATTCTGTTGTGTACAGAGTATGTTAATTGTTGAGTTGTTTACACACAATCTGGCATTTATGTTGTGGTGCTCCAGCCAGGACTTGAAAAGGGCAGGGTGCTAGGTGACATTGAATGAGCCTTAAAGGATCTGTTGCAAGGGCTTATGTTTAATTCTTATTGTGTATGTGTTGAAACTACCTTCAATACTAATAGTTTGTTATAAATACCTCAGTTTTTATCTTTACTTTAGAGTCAAAATGATGTTTTTTTATACTTATTTCTGAAAATTGACTATGTCAAACAAAAGAACACAGCAGGTGTAGTAAAAAGACAGCAGGGTTCTGGAAAAGGGCGGCGGGGTGCCCCAATCTCCTGTTTAGACCTAGCTAGAATCCTGAATGTTGTCAAAGTAACACACTACAAGTAAACTTTATCACCTTGTACAAACAATAGTGTCACATGGTATGTGGTTCTCCTCAATGATATTTTTCGTTATATGAATTTTAGTATATGAAGTATATACCTCAGACTTTTCAAGTTATGCCCCGGACAGAAAACAAGTATGAAAATTCACAAAGGGCAATAACCAAAAGAATACTGAGCCCAGAGCTATGGTTCTTTGCACTGCACTTTTCCTAAATGGCCACATTCACAAAAAGATGAGAAGAAAAACGATGATGACTGTATACCTGAGGTTGCTAGTTTCTGAAACTTCTCGTAACGTGATTTCGCCTCCTCACGTTTTTTAGGCACGATCACCTCCTCCTTGAAATCTTCAATGCCATGTTCCTCAGTCATCTCATTAACTGTAACATGCAAACATTTGAACTGTAAAGTCAGGTATCTTCCAGGTGATTGGTCTACTGATAAATTTTAGCCAATCAGAGATGAGTTTCTGTACAAGGTACAGTACATGTTTCGTGAGGTTGATGGTACTGAAACCTTCCTTATCTTTAAGCTGCACTCTCACTTTTTATGTTTTTGTCTTGGAATGAGCCAATTTTTGTTTGTGTAAATGTCAGAAAACCAGTGATATAAGACTGTTGACAAAAGATCAGAGCACACTTTTAATATTAATGTTAAAAAATTAATGTTTTATGGCTATTAGCGTTACTAACGCTTTAAGGATAATATTTTTTAGGATAATGATTTTTTTTGGCATAAAACATTTTAACATATAAAATAAGAAAATTGCAATATTATCTTTTGTCAGTAGTTTTTAATCACTGGTCTCCAGACAAATAGGCAGATATGACTTAAAGACGAAAATTAAAAAAATTCTAAGAATGATCAATCTGTGAGAGTGCAGCTTTGGTGCAGAAGTACTTACTTAAGGTCGCTTGATTCCTATTGGCATAAGCCCCATGTTATGATGTTATGAAGATAGATGTACCAGATACGATTACAGATCATTTTATTTCTAAATGGATCATGTTATCTATGACATGTTAATTACAAAATATACATAATGTAAAAATCTTAATGTGTTTTTGTGTACTTTAAAGTACAGACATCTTTGTACTTTCTCTTCAGTAATCACATAACGTTGATTGATTGTCATGTGATATTACTTCACTCTACCCTACTAATTAAGATTGCCTAATAGTGAACATTTGTCTTGTTAATTGCTGAGTTGATTGTAATGTTTTTTTGTTTGTCTGTTGCAACAAACATTAACAAAATGAAATGTGAGTGAGTGTGTGTGTGTGATAAAACAAATCCTATCTGTACTTCAGGTGGCAGTGCAAATAAAGCTTGATTCTGATTATCTAAAGTGTAGCAATGTCCTTACTCTGTTCCAGGATATCAAGTGGTAGCTCAGACATCCCATCATCAGCTGACGATTGTTGCTGTAGCTGAAGCTGTTGTTGTTGCTGCTGATGTTGCTGTTGCTGTTGTAGCATTGACTGGTGTTGCTGCAGCTTAAGTCTTTGTTGGTGTAAGACAGCCTGTAATTTAATTTTTTTTTATTATTTACCCATACATGCCATATTTTCTGGAGACCATTCAGGGGGATTTGTTCAAAAGGCTGAAAATTCAGGGGGATTTTGGTTGTATTCAGGGGGATTTTTTTAGCAGGTCTAAGTTGGCGAAATTTTAAAGTATTTTTAGACGCAAGTACGAAAAAATGTATTCACATATAGTTTGCTTTGAAAACCTCTTAACTTTTTCACTATAAAGAATTATTTTTTGTCATGATTTATCATATTCTTATGATACACTGTCATGTCATACTGTAATGCACTTGCAGAACAAAATATGTCATTGGAAAAATATGTTTTCGAGACAATTAAATTAAATTTACCTTCCTCCAAAGTCTTTCAAAAAATTGTGCTTAATTCTATCAGCTTGATGACTTTCAGACAATAAGAGAATCAAATAAATAATTTTAATTTCTTCCATCCAAAATAGTAATATTTCTTTGCCTTTGATAATTACTACAAATTAATTGATCACTTGTAAAAGTTTCCTTTTGGCATTTCACCCTTGTGGAGTTGTTTCTTTACCATTCAGTTTCACTCACATACTGTGGTTTCACTTACTTTGTCATTATTGCCTGATGTAAAATTTCTAAAAAAAAATTTATTTTTTTAATTCCGGGAGATTTTTATCTCCCGCCGGGAGACCGGGGGATGGATCGAAATTCCGGGGGATTTTTCCACCCGCCGGGGGATATGGCATGTATGTTTACCTCCACCACCATTTAACATAGCTGACAGAATAATTTGCGACTTCAGACCAACAGTTTACTGTCAACCATAAATTTTCAATATTTCTAATAACAGAAAATACCAGGACATAACTTTGTTCTTAGATTCAGTTCAAAAACAAATCTAAAACTGAAGCAAAACATACCTGTTGTTGTTGTAAAGCAGAGTGTTGTTGTTGTTGCTGTTGTTGTTGTTGTTGGGCCATATACTGAGGAGAGGGCTGCGATATCATCTGACTTCCGCTCTGAAATATAAGTTATTATATGAAATGTGATATATTTTAAGGAGGATAGATTATATCAAATCTGATATATTTTAAGGAGGAGAGATTATATGAAATGTGATATATTTTAAGGAGGATAGATTATATCAAATCTGATATATTTTAAGGAAGATAGATAACATCAAAACTGATATATTTTAAGGAAGATAGAGTACATCAAATCTGATATATTTTAAGGATAGATTATATAAAATCTGATATATTTAAGGAGGATAGATTATATCAAATCTGATATATTTTAAGGCGGATAGATTATGTAAAATCTGATATATTTTAAGGAAGATAGATTATATCAAATCTGATATATTTAAGGAGGATAGATTATATCAAATCTGATATATTTTAAGGAAAATCTGATTTAATTTAAGGAGGATAGATTATATCAAATCTGACATATTTGAAGGCCATATTTTAAGGAGGATATATTGATAAGTATAAATGTTTATTATATGACCTATAAACATACCATAAACAAGACTGGCAACCGAAAAATAAATATCATATTCCATGAGTTTATGATTTTCGTAATATATATATTTGTAGTATGTATTCCCAAATTCCCAAATACCTGTGAGCGTATTTTACAGATGTTCCGTAACTCCTGCTTGATGAACTGGGAGGAGCCCTGGTTGTTACCCACGAGCCCGGGGTTGGTTCCCGGCACAGATCCATCTAGTCCCTTCTTACTGCTGTAACAGAGACGGTTAATATTTACAGCAACTGATCCTGTT
Organism: Mya arenaria; assembly: GCF_026914265.1. Classification (NCBI taxonomy): domain Eukaryota; kingdom Metazoa; phylum Mollusca; class Bivalvia; order Myida; family Myidae; genus Mya; species Mya arenaria. Next base: position 57,027,859 of record NC_069131.1, read on the forward strand.
CTCATGTTTTTATGTTAAATACCAGTTTTGTGTGTGAATGGTTCCTATTAATTGAAGGCATTATAGTTTAAGAATGTGAGAATCGTTTAAGAAAATCCAAATAATTTTAATATATAATTAAAACAACAATTCTGTATATGACAAAATAAAGAATTTGACTTAGCATCATGTGTAACATAATTATTAACTGGTTATTTAAACGCAAGCAATAAGGAGAGAATGCAAATGGTACTGTATATGGTTGTTATTGTTAATGGCAGAGTTATGGGACTTGCTTACGTCTATTCCAACATGTGGACCAAATTTCATTTGAATATCTTGCAGTTCTTTAGTTATGGGTAAGAATTAAGTTTTGCATGGATCCAGATGGCAACAATAACACCAAGACTATGGATCCAGATGGCAACAATAACACCAAGACTATGGATCCAGATGGCAACAATAACACCAAGACTATGGATCTGGATGGCAACAATAGCATCAAGACTATGGATCCGGATGGCAACAATAACACCAAGACAATGGATCCGGATGGCAACAATAACACCAAGACTATGGATCCGGATGGCAACAATAACACCAAGACTATGGATCCAGATGGCAACAATAACACCAAGACTATGGATCCGGATGGCAACAATAACACCAAGACTATGACATCTACTAGACCTCCTTTTTTTGAGAATCAGACAAGCTAGTAAAACCTTCACCTACCTATCAAATAGTGCGAGATCATGGTCGGCCCCAACTCCCATGTGACCTTGACCCCCAGGAGCGTACTGTGGGGAGGGAAGGGCACTTGCAGCTGTTGCCATCGTTACAGAAGGTGGACCGTAGGTGGTGTTGGTCATCGAGCCGGCACTGTAAGGCGGGCTCACCTGGAATATTGAAACGTTAAAAGGTTAGTTTTACTTAAATATAATTTAAGGAAATTTAAATAGAGTATTTCTTAAAAATAATTCAAAGAAATTTAAATAATTAAAAGTATTCTTGATCATTTGTATGCAATATTTAATTAACAAATTTTTCACACAAAAAACATTTTCCACGTTCAGAAAGACCACATTTCTATAATGGCGGATGTAAAAACATTGATATAAGCTTGGCAGTCAAGACTTCAATTATTTTAGAGCTGATAATACTAACTATTGCTTCAAATTAGACTTGAAAAATAAGTTTGCTTAATGCCCCTTGAAAATTCACTTTTTTAGGAAAAGAAACAAAGTTTTTCACAAATATTCATAGTAACATGAATTGTCCTTGTGACAATGACCTTTATGCTGTGCCAGCGTGGCCAACAGAATTGGCAATCCCGATGACGTTAACATCATCACATCTACTCACTCAAGATTTTTTTGAGCATGTCAGGAGAAAAAGACATTCAAGCAAGTCTGATGTCCGATATTTAGTTCATTTTTAAGATAAACCTTGAATGAAATTGCTTTAAAAAAACGTTTGACATTTAATCTCCCTTAAAACTGAAGTCTCTATATTAGGATTTTTGCTGTGTATTTAATGTCATGTTTTGGAAGATGCCACTAACTGGTGTCAGTAAAACTCGTTGCCCAATCCCCTTGTATGTTTTATTTTTGAAAGTCTGTAACATAATTATACTGTAACATAACATATGTTTAACTATGCATCGTAAATGTCATTGCTTTATTTGCTTGCATGCAAATCAAAGCATTTTGAAATCATGTATGGTATTGTACATTCTGGTGAAGCATGTTTTAAAATGCAATTTCCTCTGTCAAAAAAGAGCGCCATCAATCCTACGACACAGATTGTCTAATGTTGTTTGTCATAGTAAAGGAGCGAGTTGCATTTGAATATCTTAAATGGTTTGAAAATTATGGCCTAGTTATAGTTGATAGATTTTGCAAACCAATGATAACAACATGCATGCTATCACAGTGACGAGATATTTTTCTTCAAAAAAACCAACAACAGATAAGGTAAATATAAAACTTATATGAAAGTTCCATTTAAGGTTGACTCAAGGACATATAAGGGAACATTAGGGGAGGGGTTGTTGGCCACAACAAACTCTCCCTTGGAACTCAGTTTTAACACCAAAAGCTCCCTGGGAATTCCAATCAGCAGCACTCCACTCCCCCACCCCAAGAAAACCCTTCAAATCTCACCTGTTGTTGTGGTACTCTCATTGAGTTGGGGGATACATTATGCGGGGACATTAGCAGCGGGTCATTCGACGCACCAAAACCTCCCTGTGAACTCCTAGGGGATCCTCGACCTAAATATGAAGTTTAAAATTACATTATATTTATTATATCTCTTTTTCTATTTTCATGCGTGAATTTGATGAACATTTTGTGAACATCTGTTGTACACAGTATGCATGCAATCTTTAAGTGACTATTTGTCACGTTTAACTGTTTTAACCATGTTATTTCGTCAGACTGAAATGACACAAAACTCAAGTGTCAAAACCTGTTGTTGACTTTTCATGTAGGCGAAAATATTTTTTGACATTTTACATTCCATTCTGTAGCATTTTATCGTGTATTCATGTTGGCTTTCAATGAAAATGTATATTTATCTACTTCTTTAACATCATACACATTTTCATTCATACTACACTGAATTTGCCATAAATTCTTTTTCGTTCAATATCATATTTTAAAGCTGCATTCTCACAAATTGATAGTTTTGTCATTTCTTTTATTTTTTTACCTAATCAGCTGATTATGGCATCAATACCTCCAATTAAGTCATATAAGATAACTCCCACAAGAACAGATCTAAATTTGTCTTGAAAGCTGCAAAAAAAATATCTTAAAGCATTAGTAACGCTTCTAACTATACAACATCAATTTTCGAATGAATGACAAACTGCAATCTGATCTTTTGTCAGCAGTCTTGTATCACCGGTTTCAAGACATTTACGCCATTTACTGGTTCATTCAAAGACATTCTTTTTCAAAAATGGTCAAAATGTTTTATCTTTGAGAGTGCAGCTCTAAAACAATATTTCTCTTAAATAATAAACTTAAGTTAACATGTGTCTATTTAAAGCGATTTCTTACCAGGCATGCTTAGCTGGCGTTGCAGCAGACTGCCCCGGTTAGGTTGCGAGTACATCTGCTGTTGCTGCTGGGGATACCCTATACCTCCCACAGGGGCGCTCCCACCATACTGCCCATCGGCAAAGGAAAACCGCTGCGTCGGAGATGTCTGCATTGGCGTTCCACCGGACATGGACCGGTGCCGATTACTGTACTGACTGCCTCCCTGTGTGAATTATTTAATTAAATGATGTTAATGTCCTAAGAATATATTAGTGTTTCAATGCATTCTAACATTTGTTCTTTCTTGGTATTTCGGGAAAATGACCTGTTTTCAGTGTTGTTTTTCACAAGATTGGAATCTTATATTAACAATTGTGTACAATTACATTTATACTATATATTGTTTAACTGAGTTTGAAGAAAAAAATATCTACCATCGCTGCTTGTGTAAGATAGGTTCATCTAAACCCTAGCACAGTGTGTTCTGGAAAAACTTTGTTTTCGCCAGACACCCTTCACTCAGGTTGGGATAAACCTTTTGTACACTCAGCCATTGAAGACACTTAAATTCTCTTCCAAATCTGTGAATGTCACATTTACACCCCTGTGGAGCCTTCCATACCTGTGGTGAGATGTTTATTGCTGCCCCTGTGGCACCCCACTGCTGCTGCTGCTGCTGCTGTTGAGGAAACCCTGGAGACAGCTGGGAGTTGGGAGGCAACATCACGCCCTGTCCCCCCTGGCTTGGGCTCTGAGGCGGCAGCATCCCCGTCTGAATTTACACAAATATTTTAGTGATTTAACAGCAGTAACAATACATTTATGTGCATTAAAGGGAGCCAAGTTCATTTAAAACTGCATTCTCACAGATTGATTGTTTTGACAATTTTTTCATTTTTTGTCTTGGAATAAGCCAATTTTTGCATAAATGTCGGGAAACAAGTGATAAAAGACTGCTCACAATAGAACAGATCGCAGTTTTCATATTGATGTTTGAAAATTGATGTTTTATGGCGAAGAGCCTTAATTACTAATGAGTGTAGCTTTAACAAAATGAAATAAAACAAAATATGTGAATGTATCAAGTTTCACAAAAAAATCAAACTCGAAATCTGCAAAATCCATCCACAAACAAATTAAGAAAGCTTTTTTTTGTGTTAAGATATAAAACACATTATCTTTATTCTATTTCTTACTCTTAAGAAAGGTGGGGTTAATCTTTTTTACTTTGAATTTTAATCAGTACTAAATCCACATCTGATTAACATTCATCATAAAAAGACATGAAATATTTTATCACATGCTACAGCTTGCTTCCGATTTAACTATCTAGCCACATGAACTTTAAATCAAATACAATCTTGTGTACCTATAATACCTATAGTATATCTGGCTCATTATTTGGGTGTGTGGCTATTGAATTTGATGTAACTTAATTGCCCCAAAATAAAGTTTGCCCATACCTGATATCTGGGCGACATGGGCCCGGGCAGGCCGTTATTCCTCTGAAGGGTAACATTGGGAACATTCCCGCTGTTCATCATGTCAGCAAGATTCTCCGGAAAAGTTGGGAGCTGGGAACCACTGAGACTCATAGGCAGGTTATCCTGAAATACATTACAACATTATATAATCAGCAAGCAGTCAACATTAAATTACCGCAAATGACTGGGTATAAGACGATAGGGGGTATTAGACGCAGGAAAAAAATCTGTGAAAAGTCCGAGAAAAAAACTTTAAATCTATGTTTTTGGTTAAAAGACGCATAGAAGAAATGTCAAAATTGTCCGGCATTTTCAGCCACCATGTTTGTTGACATTGACCAAAAATTTTTTTTCGTGAAAATGGCGATGGTTATCTTTAAAACCATACAACCATACTGTCGAAAATGAAGCAAAAAATATTTTGACAGTGCCCAACTTTATGTAAGTTTGATTATTGTTTAATTCAATTTATTATTCAAAATAATATTGAATACCGTAATTCACAAGAGTTCGGACACCATAAATTAATTATTTTTTTCGCTCTCCGAATACATAGAAAATTATCATTTTTACATTTTATTTACATGTTTGTTTAACCTGCCTTTTTTCTTCATGTTTGCTTTTTACCACTTATTAATTTATCCGTAGTAATCAATGGTCATAAACTTATTTATTACGCCTATAAGTGTAAATCCTTCATCAAGTTAATTAAAACACCATTTTATACATGCACTGAACTGAATAAACACATTCTATCGGCTTCAGATCAAAGAGTCACACTGTGTGACGTCACATAACTTACAGTTATACCCACAAGGATCTCGTATAATCAATAGGCCTCGTAACAAGATGGGACCATTTTACCGATGCACATATTGGACAAATGCTTTTTCAGATCAATATTTCTGAGTAGCTAAAACATCTGCAAATGTCTTTATTTGTTATTTTAACTGGCAACTGGCAAAATTTGTAACAAAAAATCTTAAATGTCCGACCATCACTCAACTTTTTAAAGAAATTCTTAACCTTAAATTTTGTTGTACATAATATTTATGTTAGTTTTGACAATTTTCTTTTTTTTCTTGCAACTGTATCATCTGGTGTCTACAGTGTGCGTATACCACGTGATAAATTGCATCATAGATGCTATGTTGGAAGGCAATACTTTGCTTCGAATGAAGACTTTAAACGAAAATAAGTTCACTATTTCTCCTCCATTTTAAATGAAACATAGAGCAGTCTATGCCTCTTAAGGAGCCCCGCCTTCGGTCTTTTACCAGTGTTTGATTGAGGGTTAAGTTTCTTCAAACACTTTGACTAACCTTTTCACAATACGGCCGTCTGACGGAGCACTGTCAAAGCATTATTTTGGAAACTGGCTTGTCAAAGTGTATGATGAAACTTTTTACCTTATCAAACTTAGGTAATAAAACGAAGTGAGACTCTTTAAGCGGCATAGAGTGCCCTTTGTTTTTTATAAAATGGTGTAGTAAGAGTAAAGTTATGTTTGATTTAAGTTATTATTTTAAGCAAAGTGTTGCCTTCTGACATAGCATGACATTATTTATCACGTGGTATATACACACTATGCCAAGTCCCTTTAAAAGTTTCTAACAATTTTGATTGGCTGTATATTTAACTGACCAATAGGATGAATGGAATCACTGAGGCATGTCAAAGGATTAAGATAAGATTGAATAAAGGCTTAGATTCATTACTTTCGTATGTAGGAGTACATAAAAGCTGCTTAAGAAATTATCAAACTTACATTAGAAAACCTCTGTTGGCTGGGAAACTGTGGTCCTTGAAACCGCTGCTGCTGTTGCTGCTGTTGATGCTGCTGCTGCTGTTGTTGCAGCACCAATTTCTGCCTGTCTGACTGTTGTTGTACCCGCAGTTTTTCCCGTTCCCTTTCCTTTTCACGTTCTCTCTGCATTTTCAACTTCTGCTGATGGAGTAATGACTGTCGAACCTAGGAATAAAAAATTAAGACTTCAGCTCTCTTTTTACAATACATAATAATAATAATCATACAAGATAAAGTTGTCTAATTCGACAATGACTGGGGTTTCAAAATGGTCCAGTACCTGATGGAATAAATCCTACTTTTAGACTGCTTACTAGACGCAGCCTTCAGACCGTGTCTAGCAGAATACATGTTTACAATTTGTAATGGACTATTTCTATCACTTATAAAAATGTTAAAATTCATGTTTACCTTCATTTTAATAAGGATATTAAAATATACATAGAGGATCTGACATGAGTTGTCATTTAATACCAATTTTTATTAAACGAGTTCAGGAAAACTGTTAGTTAGCGAGCCTTTGGCGAGCTTACTGACTGTTTTCCTGGACGAGTTTAATAAAAATTGGTATTAAATGACAACGAGTGTCAGATTCTTTTTATCACATGCCTTTTCCGGTATAAAATGGCAAAAAAAACTACCTGTTTCACCTGCGAGGCTGATGAGCCGAATATCACCAAGTGTTGTCATTTCCCGCCCTACATGCATTGCAGGAATGTAGTACCAGGATTTATTTAAAATAGCATATATACCCGATCGTTTTAATTCCGTTTATTTAAGAATGCATTCTCAGATGAAATCCAGTAAAAATCACACTGTAAACACTTTGATTTTAACGCAATCTTTCTTTCTGTTATACCGGAAGTGAACATAAACATCATGACGTCATCTAGTAGATGTGACGTCATAATGTTTATGTTCATTTTCGGTTAAAATAAACTAAATTTTGGACGCTTTTAAATTTGCTTTTTCAAGATATCAAGACGACATACTTTGTTATCCTCTTAATATTTAGAAAGAAATTCAACTACTCTAACAAAACAAATATTTATTATAGAAATAAAATAAAAATTGAAGGTTTGGTATACAGGAATATTACCAATTAGCAGTTCCTTTTTGCCAATTAACTTTTTATATAAATGCGGAGCGATATATTTTCTGACCAATAGATGAAGAGCAATGTTATATTACACATGTGTAATATAAAAAAATATGTGATGGTTATATTAAACCGGAAACAAGGTGTAGCATGTGATAAATTCATATCTTAATCTATTCAGCCACATATTCAATGTTTTGCATCAAAAAAATTCTTGTATTCATAATGTAATGAAAAACTATAGAATTAATCCTGGTTACCCAAATGATGATGATGATGATGATGATGATGATGATGATGATGATGATGATGATGATTTTTTTTAACTGGTTACTGCAATCATGAAGCAATCTAATTTTTGGAACATTTACCTTCATAATAAATTTGCGACACTGAACAAATAATATTTTATTTCTAGACTGGTTACCTGCATGGCTGTAGACTGGGGGTTAGGATTACTGAACTGTCTCTGGCCTGAACCTGGTGATGGTAAGGCAACTGCTGGAAATAAATAAATATGATGTTATGTAATTTATATAATTATTTTGGCCAAATAATTAATACAAGAAAAAAAAGATCTATTATTCTGTCTAAAACATTTTGATTTTCTTTAAAGACATTGTTACATGCTTAGGCCTAAAACCACACACATTTGGTTCGGATTATCCGACCCTACCTACAAAACAGATTATTAAAAAAAAAAATGAGTGTGTGTTTTTTTATGTGGATTCAAACCTTTAAAGCTTTATACAGAAGATAACTTAACACCATTCTCCAATGATGACAATAATGTTCTTAAATAAAGCACAATAAAAAAATAAAAATAAAGCCTATTTTACCTACCCTACATGTTTTTAAAAAGGATGTACTGAATCATACTGTGTTTAGGACATTTACGCATAGATATGACACAGGCAAAAAACATATGTGAAATATTGGTTAAAAACCTTAATACCATAGATAGGACGCAGTGAAGAAATGTCAAAATTGGCAGCCACCAAATTTTATTGAATCGTGAAAATGGTAAAGGTTATTAAAGGTTACGACAGAACAGTCATATACAATAACAAACAATTAATAGGTTTTTTTTGGCCTAATGTGACTGTGTATTTCTTAAAGTCTTAACAACTATTAATAGATTGCCTACAATTGATACAAAATCTCTTAAATACTGATTAACATAAACCAAATGATAAGCATTGCAAATTTACAAGCCTGCTTGCCTCTTACAAGGGTGGAGAATGCACTAACCTGGTGGATGTGGAAGTCTAGGACCCTGGGATGGGAAAGATTGAGCAGCTGCACCCTGAGGCCCGAAACCTGGCCCTTGGGGTCCTCTCTGTAGACCCTGGGCGGGGTCTGTTCTCAATAACCCCTGGGGAAATTGACCCTGACCCTGACCTTGACCTAGGCCGATCTGGTTCAGTATTGACCTTGGACTGTGTTGACCTTGGCTTAAGCTACTAAGCAGACCGCCCAGTTGAGAAGAATGTCCGCTAAGCTCAGGTAGAGATTGTTGTTGAAATCGGTTTTGTAGATGGTTACGATCAATGGGCACTTGCGGAATTTGAGTTCCAGTCAGGGCCTGGCTTGTTCCAGAAAGTCCCTGCATCGGTATATCCGACATTAACTGCTGTTGTATCGCCTCAATAGCCGACTGCTCATCGGCGCTGGTATTCCCTTGGTTGGACAACAACAGGTCCAAGTCATTCAGGTTAAACGAGGACTCACTCAATGCTTGTTCTAACTGCTGTAACAATTCGTTTCCAGCATTGCTATTAGTCTGAGAGGAGTCAATGTTGGTATTCATCACACTATTATTATTTACACTTGTATGGTAGTTGTTAGAACTAGTCACAGAATTAGTCGTATTTCCGGCATTCACACTGTGTCTGATACTGGTGTTCACAGAGTGGTTTGTAGTGTCTTGTGTGAGCGCGGACTGAGCACTAGATATTCCTGATAAAGCCAGGGGATTGGGCTGATAGCCCCCCGCTGTAGAGATCTCCTGCTGCAGGTCTTGTGCTTGCTGTAATATTTGTGCGAGCACATGGTCCGTATTTTCATCTAAATTCACTTCCATTAAGTTCGACCTACTTCCAGTCGACTGTTGGAAAAGGTTTTGTAACTCCCCAAGTTGCGACGTAATACTATTGTCACTTATTGTACTAAGCGCAGAGTTTGAATTATTGCTGGTGTCAGCTACACCCTCCATTGAAGTGGTTGAAGATGACACATTAGAACTAGAATCTCGCCGTAAAACTTTCTCAAGGGTAGTTAATCCACTACTTGGAATATCTAACCTTGGCCGTTTTGCTTCTGGCGCAGAAGAACTCGTCACAAAATTGGATGGGTTCACTTTTAACAACTTATTCGCCAGATTTTGTGGTATCCTCGGAACTTGAGGGACCTGGGAGGGCTGTATTGTACTTAACGTATTCACCACAATCTCATTGTTCACACGTTTCGACAATAACTCGGTCAACAACATATTATTATTGGACAGTTTTGAACTTGAGCTTTGCCCAACAGGTGTGCTCCTACCTGACCTACTCTGTTCCGCTGGCGAACCTTCCATACCACTCTCTGACGATATTCTACGTTGTATATTAAAATTCTTCAACTTTTCTCTCATAATCCTTCTCTCATGGTCCGTCTGATCTTCCCACAACATATTAAACAGGTCATCCAAACTCTTGTTTTTCTTAATGTTTGTAGATAAATCAGACATTGAAAACACTTTCTTTCCATCGTTCAAAGTGACATTGGCTGACGCGGGATTTGTCATACTAGCTGTTGTCGGATTCGTCAGAGGACCCATGTTATGCGGCGTAGATTCTAAACCGAGCCCCATGATATTGCTATTAAGGGGCTGACTCATATTACCGCCCAAGCTGAGAAAATCCTGAAAGAGTGAAGACATTTAAATCTCACGGTTCTCTGATGTATAAGCAAAATATTGCCCTATCATTCATATTGCTTTAAGCCACACAACGTATGATTAATACTTGAATATTTACATTTGCAAAATCGTTTATATATACAGAAATATTGACGTTCATATGTTATCGTATATTTCAATGTTAAGCTCTAATTGGATTAATGCAACATCTTTTTACCAATAGTATAAGTTGTTACAATTAATGGAGTACAGGGGCCATATTCAAATAGCAACTTAGATTGAGATTAGAAACTAACAATTTTGATTGGCCTGTATATTTAGCTGACCAATAGGATGAATGGAATCACTGAGGCATGTCAAAGGATTAAGATAAGATTGAATAAAGGCTGAATGGAATTGGCAGCAGGGAAAGTGGGGATATCTCATATACGAACTTACCTGAAGCATGGAGGTATTGATGGTGGAGCCACCAAGGCCTGCCGTGAGGGAGTTGGATAGAGGGGTGACAGGGAGGGGTAGGGACGTTGTTGACTGAGGCTCCTGAGGTCCAGACTGGTGACGCTGACGGGTTAGCTCGGAGTCGATACTTGTGCTCTCCTGAAAATAGAAGTTTACTTGTTAAACAGTACAAATACTTATTTAATTCAGGTATATGATGAATATGATATATATGGTGAATATATGTTTATGCTTCATCATAGAAAAAGCATTGTTTTAATAAAATGGAGGAAGTAATTCATACACTGCATTTTCATTAAGATGCAAGCTTTATGTCTAAAATTCAATAGATGTGGATATTGAACCAGAGAACCATCGATTGCCACATAATAAACCATTTTTTATCTATCAAAATTCAATTTAAGTATGCATTTTCACTCATTGCAGACAATGCGAATGTCCGTCGGACAGTCGGACATGTCCGGTATATTTCCATTTTGACCGACGAAACTTTTGTTTTGGTCGGTCACAATGTCCGGTGAAAAATTACAGTCAGCACCGTTTAATTTTCGGAAAATTTACTTTCAGTTTCTAAATAAATGTTCAGAGTTATTTTTAACTATTATATCATGATTATTCAGCGTGTTAATCCGTGTATCACTATTTGTAAACCCCGTTTCGACATGTTTCCGTAAAAGCCGATAAAACGCGTAAGGTTCCGATTTCAGCTCGTACTCTAATACTTTTATTTTACGGAAATGTTCGGAAATTACAAAATTCCATATGTATTTATTTTCGGCGAAGTGGTTCCCGGCAATCGTTTTAATTTTGATATGATCATTAATATACCGAGCTGACTTTCTTTCCGCTCTGTTTAACTTTGCCAATAACAAGAAATCTACTTTCGTTTTTGCATAAATGTTGTGCCCGAGTTTGACTTGTAGTACAATTCGTTACATTTTATAACCGTGCTGTATCTTTAATTTAAAGATGAATTAAAAGAGTAAGATCTAGCTGTTCCATGGGTAGACAAACCAGATATGAGTTTTTTTGGGAGGCAAGGGAAGAAAAAAATTATGACATAAGATCCGAATATTGATTTTTTTACATGATATTTAGCTTTTTTTGTAAGTTATTATAGAATTGTAAGACAAATCTAACCAAAAAGATCTTAACCTGTTATAATGGGGATTTACAAAACTTATTTAAAAAAGAGGCTTAAAATCAAGCTTTAGGCTGATGTATCCGAATACTGTTTGTAACATTGCGACAGGTAAAAATTTGTTGTGACAGGTAAACTTAAGGTGTTTACCTGTCGCAATGTCCTGTGAAGAAGAAAAAGTTTTCGCGTTGTCTGTCATTGAAATAAGCTACTTAAGCCTGTTTAGCTTAAGAAGTTAAAGAAAATTGTGGTCAGGAGTCTGTTCGAGTAATAGACATTCAAGGCAAAGGCAGGGTCATTATTATTATTATTATTATTTATTACTTCCAAAGTAATTTATATTCATTTCAAGGCACTTCCTACTCGTTTCGATGTAAAGTCTGAGCGAAAAAAATAATCTCAAAAACTGTTCAACTACAGTTTGAATTAAAAAATTCTTAATCCTGATTTTACGATTCATTTTAATTCGTAACTTAGGATCCTTGAAAATAACACTCACGGCAGGTACGGAGCGACAGTTATCGTCCTTATCATCGGATAACAGCTCCTGCATCATACTGGTTCTCCGTCTTGCCACAGTTGCCATTGACGATGACCCTGGTTGACCTCCAGACCTCTGGGCTGCTTTCTCTTCTGCCTTCTTTTTGATATTAGAGCCCTTGACCAGAATGTCATCTTCTGTTGATAGCAGTTGCTGTCAAGAGGAAGAACAACAAAATGAAGAGTTCAACTCCGAGGCCAAAAAAATAAAAAATGATTGGTTAGGGTTACATCCCTTTCCAGAACAGGTAGGGTAAGTTGGCTATTCAATGTTTTTTTACTTCTTTTTTTTAGGCTTTATTTAAGGATGTTATTGTCATCATTGGAGAATGGTGTTAAAGTAATCTTCTGTATAAAGCTTTCAAGGTTTTGAACTTCATATTAAAACACACACTGAAAAATTCATTTATTTTTTTTAAATGGTAGGGTTGGCACCTATTTTAATGGTTTTATAGGTAGGGTCGGAACAAATGTATTTTTCTTACGACTTACTCAACTACATATAACCAAATTCATACTTGTAATTTTTAAACATAATATATACATGTACTACTATATTTAGTAACGTTTTACAATGGAAATTCACAGCCTTATATGGTCTTCCTTTGCCCTATTGATTTTATCATCGATATTGTCTACGCACTTGTTTTCAATCAATTTTTTCATCGATATTGTCTAGGCACTTGTTTTCAATTAATTTTTTCATCGATATTGTCTACATGCTTGTTTTCAATCAATTTTTTCATCGATATTGTCTACGCGCTTGTTTTCAATCATTTTTTTCATCGATATTGTCTACGCGATTGTTTTCAATCAATTTTTTCATCGATATTGTCTACGCCCTTGTTTTCAATCAATTTTTTCAAAAATAGCACTAAAATTACACTGAAATTAAAATTCTCTCATCAACGCAAATTGAAGCAATTCTCTCATTGAAAATGCAGCACAAGAGTATACCCTGTACTTATCTGTCAATAAACTGTCAACCTCTCTACAAGGTGATGAACCAGTAAATCAAATAGTACAATCTCAAAATGCAATATAATGTATCAAATTAACATTACAGTTTTGTCTTGAAGGCAAACATTAAAACATATTCAGTATTAGCGTAAACTTAAAAAAGTTTGAACTGGCTAAAGATAGCATCATCAGCAAATTCTCACTTACTCACACTTCCTTGGTAATACATTAAATCAACTATTAAATGCCACAGGCATCCCTAATTTTCTAATTCATCAAATAAATTGCTAATAAAATCAAGACTCTTTTTTGTAACTTGCATACCTTTAGAAGTTTATTGCTTTGTTTCTTCGCCTCAGCCTCATTTTTCTCCATCTCAACAGTGGAAGGTTTATTTGTAGACTGAGCCTCTCGAGCTTGCTCCATAACCTGGAAAAAAATGTATGATTTGATATTATTTCATTATACCAGTGATTTATATCATTAATGATATTGCTATCATTAAATAACATCATTATATATCTTTGATAAATAACTACTTTTATAACTTTTGAGACAGACATTTTAGAATGTTTGACCTCTAAGGTTGACCTTGACCTTTGAGGTACAGACCTGGGTCTTGTGTTCGACACACCATCTCATTCATTCACATTCCTTTGAACATTCATGGCAAGTTTCTTGAAAATCAGATCAAGCATGATAAGACACTGCCTGGACAAGTTTCAGTCCAGACCAAAGTCTTATTGACAGTACTCATTTGGACATTAAGCCTCAGAGTGTGACCTTGAACTTTGCGGTACAGACCTTGGACTTGCACACAACGCGCCGCTTAATCTTGATGAACATTCATGTCAAGTTTCCAGAAAATCCAATAATAATTGGTTAGGCGACGACCTAGACAAGGTACAGTTCTATCAACAGTTAAAATTTCAATCTTTGATCTCTAATCCTAATCTTGACGTTAAAGGTACAGATATGGGTCAGTTGCACTAGTGCTATCTTAACATGGTGAGTCTTCACAGCATTATTATTAAAAATCCTATCATGCATGGTCAAGATACAGCGCAGACAGACTACTTCAACCTTTGACCTTTAAGGGTGACCTTGACCTTTGAGTTACAGATCTAGGTCTTGTGGATGACACACCAACTCATCACCATGAACCTTTATGGCAAGTTTTTTGAAAATCCTGTAAAGCATGGGCAGACAATGCCAAAACAATATCCCTCATGAAACCTTCAATTCAGTGGGGGATAATGACCCAGGGTGGCCATAATCCAATTAAGTATCATGTTAATTTCTTGGCTTCTAATTTTTTCACAAGATCTTAAGGTTGCACCTACCTTGTCTGCGACTGATTTTCCCATCTTTCCAAAGTCTTCATCAACATCATCATCCTGGCTCAGAAGTGACTTAAGAAGTTGATTGCTGACCTGAAATATAATAAAAACATATGATTTTCATTGATATCTTTTTTTTTGAGGAACGGAAGGAATGTAATTTCATTTAACGACGTCACAGGTGTATTCATTGATGTCCACTCCAATGAGAATTTGAGCTGTGTTAAGTTGTGGGGAATAGAATACAGACAGAATGTAACCCTGGTTTGAGCTACGCTGATTCCTTATTATGCGTAATCCTAAAGACCCATCACAGCCAGAATCCCCTTTTAAAGGTCCCTCCTACTGGATGACCTAGGATGAGAGTCAACTGTCTAACCATTAGAACGGATCTGTCAAATCAAGCTGAAGGTACAATTGTGTAAAATATAATCTTTTTTTTTATTCGTAATTTTTGCTATTTTTTATTCGTAATTTTTGCTATAATTTTTATTTTTAACGAGACTGAATGTGGGCATGCTTTTAGGTACAGGGAAAACACTGGGTACATACCATAATCTATTCCATATAAGTTTCATATTTTTCTTGTATATCTTCCAATTGACACAAACACACTCTTGTCATTCACATTCAAATTCACATGTTTAGACGCTTGCTACAGGTAGTACAACAAGAGGGCCAAATGGCCCTGAATCGCTCACCTGTCATATATTGCACATTGGTTTGATAAGAAATCTGGATGGTTCAAAGTAGTTAAGGTTTTTTAGAAGTCTGGGTCATTTTTTACCCCAATGCCAAAGTTTGGACAATAAAGGTAGAGGTCAACTTAATGATGTATTATGCCAAATAGCTCTAGTCCTTGTGAATTCGGAGAGAATTTTTTTTAATGCTTCTATTATATACAAATATTGAAAACCTAAGCCTATGAACACGGGGCATGGCCAATTTTGACCCCAGGGCATAAGTTTGAACAATCTTAATAGTGGTCCAATAAACGATGCTTCATACCAAATATTTAAGGCCTTCGCCTTTTGGTTTCGGAGAAGAAGATTTTTTAAGTTTTCATCATATACATATATAAGGAAACCCATGACCGCCGGGTGGGGCCATTTTTTTACCCCAGGGCCAAAGATTGAACAATATTGGTACAAGTCAACTAGATGATATATCATGCCAAATATCTAAGCTCTTGTCACTACTTGATTTTACGTGTGTATCTATATATGTATATTTGTTATTAATTGTTGTATGTGGCCCATATTGAAAATTGGTATGTGTACTAAATATGTTATCCAGTTTAAATTTAGACGTTACTTGTCTTTGTGAGTTCGGAGAAGATTTTTTAAGTTTTCACTATAACACATATAGAGAAAACCCATCAGCCCCGGGGTGTGGCCAATTTTGACCCCAGGGCCATAATTTAAACAAATTTTGTAGAGGTCCACTAGACGATGAATCATGCCAAATATCTAAGCTCTAAGCCACGTAAGTTCAGAGGAGATGATTTTTGAAGTTTTCACTATAAACATATAGAGAAAACCCATGACCCCCCAAGGGGGCGGGGCCAATTTTGACCCCAAGGCCATAATTTGAACAATCTTTGTAGAGGTCCACTAGATGATGAATCATGCCAAATATCTAAGCTCTAGTCCAAGTAAGTTCAAAGGAGAAGATTTTTGAAGTTTTAACTATAAACATATAGAGAATACCCTAACCCCCCGGGGCGGGGCCAATTTTGACCCCAAGGCCATAATTTGAACAATCTTTGTAGAGGTCCACTAGACGATGAATCATGCCAAATATCTAAGCTCTAAGCAACGTAAGTTCAGAGGTGATTTTTGATTTTTTTTACTATAAACATATAGAGAAAACCCATGACCCCCCGGGGCGGGGCCAATTTTTTGTCACAAAGTGACAGGTGAGCTAAAAATAACAGCTTCCATATTGATCAATAGGAAATATTCTAACAGCTAAAATTAGTCATTCTTCAAAATAAATGGATGTCTTAGGGTGCCTACAGCTAGACTGGCAAAAAAATAAAGCAGTTTTCGAAGAGATTTCAAGGACCTTTATTTGATGCTCAGTTTGCAAAGAGATTTCAAGGACCTTAATTCGATTTTCAGTTATAAATGATATTTCAAGGACCTTTATTTGATTTTCAGTATTCAATGATATTTCAAGGACCTTTATTCAATTTTCAATGAGATTTCAATGACCTTTATTTATTTTTCAGTTTTCAAAGAGATTTCAAGGACCCTTATTTGATTTTCAGTTTTCAATGACATATAATGGACCTTTATTCCATTTTCAGTTTTGATAGAGATTTCAAGACCTTTATTCTATTTTCAAGGTATAACTGGTGGTTCAGTAGGCTTATTGATCTTCTGTTATTTTTTCTCCTTTAGGTCAGAGCAGACTTTATGCAATATTTACACATTGTTTTGTGTTTAATTATGTGGTCAACCAGCGAAGTTAAGCAAAAAGCCACCTTTTGTCAAAAACACCATTTTCAGTAATCTTCATAGTAAAAAAAACGAAATCATCAGAAATAGACTGAACCGAAAATTTACAGGCTCTTTAAAAGCATTTTCAAGGCAAAATAAAAAAGTTTTTTTTCAAATTTAGGGACTTTTCATCCAGCAGCCTAAAAAGTTCTTTTCAAGTCAGTGCTAGCCCTAGGTCTGTTTGAATTTGAGAGAAGATTCATGTCAAAAAAAGGACAAAAAGGATGAAAATTGATTTAAAAGTCATTCAGATTTATTTCAATGTTTTTCTTACTTCTTATGATGCAAATGTCCGCACCAAAAGAAAACAGTCGATACAACTGTACAATAGCCTGAAGTTAAAAGCTCTCAATCCTGGGGCGGTTTACATAAAACTTCCTACGTCATTTCTTAACCGAAGTCGATATCCGAAATTTTTCATAGTCAAATTACAAGGAATGTACAAACGTTTTAAAACGTAAAAGTATGTACTTTTTGATAAAATATTAAAAATCAAGTATTTCAGAAATTACTAAGTTACATTTTAAATGTAAAAGTGTGTACTTTTTGATAAAATATTAAAAATCAAGTATTTCAGAAATTACTAAGTTACGTTTTAAATGTAAAAGTGTGTACTTTTTGATAAAATATTAACAATCAAGTATTTCAGAAATTACTAAGTTACGTTTTAAATGTAAAAGTGTGTACTTTTTGATAAAATATTAAAAATCAAGTATTTCAGAAATTACTAAGTTACGTTTTAAATGTAAAAGTGTGTACTTTTGATAAAATATTGAAAATCAAGTATTTCAGAAATTACTAAGTTACGTTTTAAATGTAAAAGTATGTACTTTTTGATAAAATATTAAAAATCAATTATTTCAGAAATTACTAAGTTACGTTTTAAATGTAAAAGTGTGTACTTTTTGATAAAATATTGAAAATCAATTATTTCAGAAATTACTAAGTTACGTTTTAAATGTAAAAGTGTGTACTTTTTGATAAAATATTAAAAATCAATTATTTCAGAAATTACTAAGTTACGTTTTAAATGTAAAAGTGTGTACTTTTTGATAAAATATTGAAAATCAAGTATTTCAGAAATAACTAAGTTACGTTTTAAATGTAAAAGTATGTACTTTTTGATAAAATATTAAAAATCAAGTATTTCAGAAAATACTAAGTTACGTTTTAAATGTAAAAGTGTGTACTTTTTGATAAAATATTGAAAATCAAGTATTTCAGAAATTACTAAGTTACGTTTTAAATGTAAAAGTGTGTACTTTTTGATAAAATATTAAAAATCAAGTATTTCAGAAATTACTAAGTTACGTTTTAAATGTAAAAGTATGTACTTTTTGATAAAATATTAAAAATCAAGTATTTCAGAAATTACTAAGTTACATTTTAAATGTAAAAGTGTGTACTTTTTGATAAAATATTGAAAATTTAGTATTTCAGATAATACTCAGTTATGTTATCATATTATAAGAGAGATAATTTAAGTTAGAAAATGACTTAAAATGTTTATAAATATGTTAAGTTTTAACTTGGGATATTTGTACACAAGTCATTACAGTATTCTTTTTTATTTTTTTATATTTGAGTCGAATGAATTATACATAATTATGCCTTGGATTAAAAAAACAACAACATCTTTAATGGGCCCCTTTAAACTGTAAATGTCAGAACTACAATGAACACACAAACCTTTGACTCAGTTGCAGTACCATTGTGATGATCATCATCGTTTGAAGTACTCTGTGGTTTTTCTGGCGGGCTCTGCCCCGGCCCTGGCTGCGGTGACTGGATACTGTCAGCGGGCGACATCTCCATATAGCCCTGCCGGCTGTTATGGCGACTTCTAACACCCTGGAAAAGAATGAAGTTTTACATGACACTTACTTCTACGTATTATTATTAATGAGAGATGGATAATAGAAGAAAAGAACAGGCTGAAAACAAAGGGGGGGGGGGGGGGGGGGGGGGTGGGTAGACATTGCAATATAGTTGTGGCGACTACACGCAATCTAGGAGATATATACATACAGTCGTTGGATATTTAGACATGTATACAATTACTGATTATCTTGAAGTGATATGAAACATGATTTGTTATCAAGAAGAATGTTTGATTTGGCTTGCAGATGATTGTATTCTAAAAATAAATTTCATGAATTTAATTATCAATATTAATGATTTATAAAAAAAACCCAAACAACATAGACCATAGATTTAAAATAAAGAAAAATAAAAATAAATATGATTAAAACTTTGAATATTTTTCAAATTTTCACATAATGTTGTTCATATATATATACTTTAAGAAGTATACCGAATTTTACAAACAGTAATATTCTAGGAAGATACTTAATATGCTGGGAAAAAATGATGCGAAAAATTAGGTTAAAAAGGATTTTATTTTCAAGATATTTCTGAAATCAACCTTAATAAATTGTCAAAAACGTAATACTTTTCACAGTGAGCATGCAATAATTTTAATGATTTTCTGTGCAGAATAATAAACCGCTTACTAAATATATAATCTACAGATATTTTCCACACATACTTGTTATTTATGATGTTAAAGAGATTGTTTTGTTTTCTCAATTTGTTACACAAATGTGTTATTAATTCAGCCCTTACCTTGGGCGTAGTGGGCTCAGACTTTGTGATGGGTGTTGGTGGAGGGCTTGTCTGGGCGAGAAGCCGACACAGCTGCCCGGGCTTCTTGGTTTTCTTTTCTACAATCTTTGGATCATGACTGCTTGTAAGCTGCTGTAGTAGTCGGTCCTAAAAGAAGAGATAGCATTTTTAACAAAAATACATTTTTTTTTATCCTAAAATGCCAACATGACTGTACGTTGTTTTTTTTGGTCTTACTTTCAGAGATGTTCACTGTAAATGCCAATTAAAACATTCAGCTTACTATCAGAAATGATGACTTTCAGACTAATAAATAATGGAATAAATATTAATTATACATATTGTTCAATTCTTCCATTACCCAAATAGTTGTTTGCCTTTGATCATTATTACAAATAAATTAATCACTCCTTGTAAAAGCTTATATTAAAAAATAAATTAAAAAATATTCATTGTAATTCATTAAGCATTTTCTCCGCGCATCTGGAATTATTTGTTCACGTCGTAGACTGTGGTTTCACTTTGTAACCATATGGGCATATGGGCAGGTGGCCCCCGATGACGCCAAGGGACGCCCATTGGCAGCCAAGTGACGTCAAACAAAAGTCTGGCTAACATAACATTCATTTTCCAAAATTTACGTAAAATATCGTTTCTTTTTTTGTTACTGTTTATTTTATGAATTCCGAGGATTTTTTCCACCCATCGGGGGGGATATTCCATATAAGTTTCTATTGCCTAGTGGTGATCTCACCTCGGACTTTTAATTAACACTTTACTTCTCAAAGACATAAATCACTGCAGATATACGTAAAGGAATGACGTCACCATTATGTCATATGAACTTCTGTTGTGTGGAAAATTCTCAATAAAAAAAAATGTTCTTATGATTGATAGACATGATTTCACATGCTCAATACACTGTAAATCAAAACTATCATTATTCCTGAAACTTTTATACCTTAAGTATCTATTCTTGCTTGATTTATCATTTAGAGTAGAGATTAAAGCATAAACCGCTGCCCTATAGTTGAAAGGTCATTTCGGAAGATCTGTCATGGCGGACGGTGCAATTTTTAGAGTTCGTTTTTCAAGCGGAGTGATTTTTCTTAGGAATAACTTGACCCCCCTTTTTTATTGGCTTAAAAGGTAATTTAAAGCTTGTACTTTAAGAATATATGTGGTTATCATAGCCTGCATTCGCTCGAAATGCCTTTAAATGTTGTCTGCAAATTATAATTTTACATTGAATTATATAGGGAATAACAATGGTGGTGTGTAACCTAAAACCTTCTCTATCTATTAGAATAGGTATCAGTTTTTTATATTTTGATAAAAAACTAGCCATATAGGCTTGCTTAATTGTACAAGACAATGTTAGAAAAATGGATATTTAAGCTCAAGCCAAATTCCTTGGTTTCTATTTTAAGTGCTTGATAAACCACTCTTTATAAACTGCATCAGGGTTTTGGGGGGAGGTGGGTAATTTTTAAAGCCATTTTCAGTCATGTTTCTAATATCAAAACATATCTTTTTTTCCCAATTTTCCAATAAAAATTGCCAATTAGAAGTTTATATCATTTTTTTGTTTGATATTCTGTTTCATATTCTTTTTCCTAAGAGGTATCTGTTGAAACAGTTAAGACTTTGTATTGTCATTGAAAAACAGAACCGGTACATATTAACATCCAGGTTACTTTGTCCCCCACCCCAAAAAGCATACCCATGTTAGATCATGGGGTACCCTTAAACTGGCTAGGAGTTTGTGACAATAAAATATGCCATCTGTTACATACATGTATATAGCATTTTTCACTAAGATAATAGAGTTTTGAGTCTCAAACTGGACTTGGTGAAGAATTGTAGGATATCAATAAAGTCAAAACCACTCACATCTGGGGTACTTGGATAGTGTGACATCCCTGTGAGGCCCTGATGACTGCTAGGCGGCCCATGAGGGGGGTAGGGCCCGGGACTGGGAAGCGGCTGGTGTCCCCATCCCCCGGGCTGAGAACCTGTGGTGAAAAAAGATGGTCAAGTTTAGATTTTGGAAAATATAAACGAAAGAGACATTCAGATTCCCTGCTTGGAAGTTGAAAGTACCCGTCCTGAGCAAGGGCTGGATTCTCCAACCCTCTGGGGCCTAAAAAAAAAATACATTTGGTTCGGGTAACCCGACCCTACCTACGGAATAGGCGCCGACCCTACCGTTTTTATAGTCAGTTTGAAAAAAAAAAATGAAAAACTAAAAAAAAAAAAAAAAAAAAAAAAAAAAAATTCGTTTTTTTTTTAATTGCTTTTCAATATGTAGTTTAAACCTTAAACGCTTATACAGAAGATAGCTTTAACACCATTCTCCAATGATGAAAATATATTAAAATAAAAGATATTCTTATATAAAGCCTAATAAAAAAAAAAAAATAAAAAAAAATAAAAAGCCTACCTACCCTACCTATTTTTGAAAAGGATGTAACCCTAACCAAACAATTTTTTTTTTTAGGCCTGGGCTAAGAACCAGAGGAAAGATTTGATCAAGTTATTAGCAAGGCAGAAATTATATCAGTGTTTATCATGTGTTTTTAAATTTAAAACTGTTTCGAAGTTCAAATCAAACATCAGCGTACGCAGGGCTGGGACACAAAATCAATGTCGTCAATCACATAATGTGTATTCAAAATCGTGCATTCCCAAAGCAAAAACATATCTAGTTGTTCCTCAAATGTCAAAATAAAATAACAATTTTTTTTCCCCATTATTTAATAATAAAAGAATTGGACCCCAAAACTGTCTTGTATTGAAGAGTTATTCCATTCGTTACAAAAATCAATGTCTTTTTTTTTTTTACATTTCAATTAGTTTTAAATTCCAGCAAACTTAATCCTTAGAGCTCAACTAGACAGAAAAAGGCAATATATAAAATGACGATTTTCAGTTTTGCAACTTGAGACTGAACTCAGACTTAAGACTGTTCATAATCATGGCCCCATGTGTCCAATACTCAGTCTTTCTTACGGACCAAAATATATTAACATGTGAATATTTGGGCTCACAGATTTTTGCTGCGTACAAAACAAAAGACACAATCATATGATAAACAAAAGAACGAATTTAAGCAGATTTGAAAATGATTCACAGCCAATTATAAGGTGTCCTATACTATAAGTCTTTCTTATGGACCAATATATATGATTATCAAAAAGACAAATTTGAGAAGATATGAAAATGATTTACAGTCTATTATAAGGTATACAATTTTTCTAAATCTCACCTGCTGAAGGTGACATCATGGGTGAGGGCGAGCGCGGAGCTGAGAACGGCCCACTATAACTGCAGTGTGGCATACCCGGGCTCGGAGTTGCCCGTGGGCTCATCCTATTGTACCCTCCCATCATTGTCCGTGTAGGTGGAAACTGGAAGTTCCCACTTTGAGCAAACCCAGGACTTTTCTGTCCTTGTATGTTCTGGTTCTGTAGTTGTTGTTGCTGATGCTGTTGTTGTTGTTGCTGATGCTGTTGTTGTTGTTGTAACGATAGGTCCACACTGTTACTCCGTTGTCCATAACCACCCAGACTGGCAGGGCGTTTGTTCGCCCCAACTGCCCCACGTTGGGGCTGTGAAGTGGACGATAAACTCCTTTGTAAATCCTTAACTTGCGAGAGACGAAGCTGTGTCATCCACGATGACGCTGTTGTCGTAGTTGCAGTTCCGTGAAAACTCGCACTTAAATTCCCAGTACTAGACACATTAGAATCCGATATATCTGGCGAATCCCACATATCGTTTAAGAAATCGGTATCACCGAGGTTTAAAATGTCACTGTTACTCAGAGCAGAAAGAATATTCCCAGAATTAAAACTGTTCATGTTTGAAGCACTACTGTTCATTGAGGCACTGATAGCCATGTTGGACATAGATGAAGAAGTGTTTATACCAGATGTAGCAGTGTGTGTAGCACGTAGCTGGTTTTTCAATTGCAGGCTTGGACCGATAATAGATTTCATAAGGCTTGTAGATGCTGAACCCTTCTCACTGTCGGAGTCACATTCTCTGCAAGTAGAAAATATATAACTATATACAAGGTCAAACTCCGGAAGTTTTCAGCTGGAACTGGAAATGCTTTTATAATATGTATTTATGAAATATTTTCTTTGTTTCCATTACCATTCAGTAAATGTTTTCAGAATATATTTTTCTTAAAAAAAAAATAATTGTTTCGCAACCATTCCATTTATGTTAGAACTGGTTTTATGGACTGTTTTTTTATAGCATTGTTTACCTGGTAATGAAGTGAGTGGCCATAATAAATTCAGACGAATGCCTACATATTTTTCTTAAAAAAAAAAAATTGTTTCGCAACCATTCCATTTATATTAGAACTGGTTTTATGGACTGTTTTTTTTTAGTATTGTTTACCTGGTAATGAAGTGAGTGGCCATAATAAATTCAGACGAGTGCCTACATGACCATTCAGACGAGCCATTACCAAATAATGGAGTGAGCAGCTAAGATAATTTCAGGGATGTAATTTCCAGACAATATTGGTGTTTATATAATAAATTCAGTCTATTGATTGCTTGATTATTTGGTCAGGACGACATGATTAATTCAGCCTAAACATTACCTGATAATGAAGTGGGAGGACATGATAAATTCAGACGCGTGACTACATGATAATTGCAGTCGGAGGTCATAATAAATTCAGAGGAGCAATTACCTGATACTTAAAGCTGCACTCTCACAGATTTACCATTTTTAAGACTTTTTATTTTTTTGTCTTGGAATGAGCATGTTTTTGCATAAATATCTAGTGATTTATAGTGATAAAAGACTGCTGACAAAATATTATATCGCAGATTTTCATATTTCAGTTCGAAAGCTAATCTTTTATTGTTTAAAGCGTTACTAAAGGTTTAAGAAAAATGCATAAAACATCAATTTTTGAACTTAAATAGAAAAATCTATGACTAGTTTTTTTGTCAGCAGTCTTATATGACTGGTTTACATGCATTTTCGCATAAAATGGCTCGTTCCAAGACAAAAAAAAAAAGTTGTCAAAATGTTCAATCTGTGAGAGTGCAGCTTTAAGTGGATGGACAATATAAATTCAGACGAATGATAACTTGATAATGGAGTGGGTGGACATGATAAGTTCAGATGAATGATAACCTGATAGTGAAGTGAGTGGACCATATAAATTGAGACAAGCAATTACTTGATATTTAAGTGGATGGACAATATAAATTCAGACGAGTGATAACCTGATAATGGAGTGGGTGGACAATGTAAATTCAGACGAGAGATTACCAGACAAGTGATTACCTGAAGATGGGAGTAGGTAGAAATTATAAATTCAGACGAGTGATAACCTGATAATGGAGTGGATGGACAATATAAATTCAGACGAGAGATTACCTGAAGATGGGAGTAGGTAGAAATTATAAATTCAGATGAGTGATTACCTGATGTTTAAGTGGATGGACAATATAAATTAAGACGAGAGATTACCTGAAGATGGGAGTAGGTAGAAATTATAAATTCAGACGAGTGATAACCTGATAATGAAGTGGGTGGACATGATTAATTCAGACAAGTGATAACCTGATAATGGAGTGGTTGGACATGATAAATTAAGACAAGTGATAACCTGATAATGAAGTGGGTGGACATGTTAAATTAAGACGAGTGATAACCTGATAATGAAGTGGGTGGACATGACAATTTCAGACGAGTGATAACCTGATAATGAAGTTGGTGAACATGATAAATTCAGACAAGTGATAACCTGATAGTGAAGTGAGTCGACAATATAAATTGAAACAACCAATTACTTGATATTTAAGTGGATGGACAATTTTAATTCAGACGAGTGATAACCTGATAATGGAGTGGGTGGACAATATAAATTCAGACGAGAGATTACCAGACAAGTGATTACCTGAAGATGGGAGTAGGTAGAAATGATAAATTCAGACGAGTGATAACCTGATAATGGAGTGGATGGACAATATAAATTCAGACGAGAGATTACCTGAAGATGGGAGTAGGTAGAAATTATAAATTCAGATGAGTGATTACCTGATGTTTAAGTGGATGGACAATATAAATTAAGACGAGTGATAACCTGATAATGAAGTGGTTGGACATGATAAATTAAGACGAGTGATAACCTGATAGTGAAGTGTGTGGACAATATAAATTGAGACAAGCAATTACCTGATATTTAAGTGGATGGACAATATAAATTTAGACGAGAGATAACCTGAAGATGGTAGTAGGTAGAAATGATAAATTAAGACGAATGATAACCTGATAGTGAAGTGAGTGGACAATATAAATTGAGACAAGCAATTACCTGATATTTAAGTGGGTGGACAATATAAATTCAGACGAGAGATAACCTGATTATGGAGTGGGTGGACATGATAAATTAAGACGAGTGATAACCTGATAATGGAGTGGGTGGACATGATAAATTAAGACGAGTGATAACCTGATAATGGAGTGGGTGGACATGATAAATTAAGACGAGTGATAACCTGATAATGAAGTGGTTGGACATGATAAATTAAGACGAGTGATAACCTGATAGTGAAGTGTGTGGACGATATAAATTGAGACAAGCAATTACCTGATATTTAAGTGGATGGACAATATAAATTTAGACGAGAGATAACCTGAAGATGGTAGTAGGTAGAAATGATAAATTAAGACGAGTGATAACCTGATAGTGAAGTGAGTGGACAATATAAATTGAGACAAGCAATTACCTGATATTTAAGTGGGTGGACAATATAAATTCAGACGAGAGATAACCTGAAGATGGGAGTAGGTAGAAATGATAAATTCAGACGAGTGATTACCTGATGTTTACGTGGTTGGACAATATTAATTCAGACGAGTGATAACCTGATAGTGAAGCGAGTGGACAATAGAAATTGAGATGAGCAATTACCTGATATTTAAGTGGATGGAAAATATAAATTCAGACGAGTGATAACCTGATAATGGAGTGGGTGGACAATGTAAATTCAGACGAGAAATTATCTGAAGATGGGAGTAGGTAGAAATTATGAATTCAGACGAGTGATTACCTGATGTTTACGTGGTTGGACAATATTAATTCATACGAGTGATAACCTGATAGTGAAGTGAGTGGACAATATAAATTGAGACAAGCAATTACCTGATAATGGAGTGGGTGGACATGATAAAGTCAGACGAGACATTGTTAGGGTTCTGAAACAGCTTGCTCTTGGTCTGCACGAATACAAAACGATTCTCCTGCATTTTGAATCGATACACAGCGCTCGTGTTCTGACCATTTTGAATAACTGAAAAAGATACAATCTCATATTAATATAGGCAAACAGCAGTGAAAATCTAATTAATCATATTTCATCACATAGCTATTCTATTCACTGTTTCGAAACAGTTGAATGCGGTGGTATTTAGACATCAATTTAGTTTAATAAGTATTAGTTGCTATATTGTCATTAATCTTGATAAAACAGTTTTTCATTGATAAAGAATTCATTAAAATGCAAATTCTCTATCTGGTGTTATTTGATTACTTTTATAGAGCTATATAGTGTTGTCACTACCATTCATCTAAAGAAACAAGTCTTCATGTAAGAGAAAAACATTACATGAAGGTGAGAAAATATAACAAATTGGTTGTCAGGCAACAGAGCTATTTTAACCTCATAATTCTCTATTTGGAATATGTGTGAAATATAATTGCTAGTCCTTAACAATCCTGAGCCAAACTGTTTTACTGCGTATCGCGAAATGCAACAAATAAAAACAGAAACATGTAAAATACGATATTTTTTCCTGTTGAATATAAATATGTTATAAAAATATTATAATATAGGGATAAATGGTTTTGAACTACTTATTACTATCCGCAAAACTACTTATTACTATCCGCAACATTGTTTTTGTTTGTTTTATTGATTTTTTGTTTTATATTATAAAATGTATTATATGTATATGTAGCTGTATGTTTGGTTGTATGTATGTATATGTGTATGTATTATAATATATATATTGCATAACCAATGTATTGCATGTTTAACTGTAACTGTACACTTATGTGGTCGTTTGTATGATGAGATACCATGTATTCTAGCACACTGGGTAAGCACTTTGGGTGAATTCAGCCTCTTATCTGTCACCACCCATAATAGATGAGTCACCCGCTGTGACGCAAAACTTTTAATTTTTTTTATTATACACTTAATGTAAGCAAAGTTGTGATACTTCAATACATGATTTCCATAAACATAAACTTTACAAAAATATAGCTTCGAAACAAAACAACCCTTAAAAGACATTATATTGAAGGAATTTCTTGACATATGCAGTGAATAAAAATTACTGCGTGTCATGATGTCTGTAAACATCATCACATGTGTAAGTGTCATGGCTCGGGCACGCTGCGTAGCCAGTAACTCGGTAAGCTTCGTTACCTGGCAATGCAGGTGCCCTGGGGTCGGATTTTTCTATCCGGACTAGAAACACAACAGATATTACTAGTCTAAATCAAAATGAACGTCTGATCTGCTCTGTTCAGTAACTGGGAGCTCAAATCACATGTTTAAACTGTCACGAGGAAAACATGGGCTAACAAAATCTCACCTTCTTGTAAATGCCTTGATATTTGCTGTAGATCGTTAGGGTGACAGAACTCCTGTATACTCTGACCAACAAAGTCTGGGCAACTGAATCTGTGAGCTATTCCACTGAAAAAACAAGGAAACCATCAGAATATGCCTTCTGAATACCCTAACAAAAAGGAATACAGACTTGTTTTTTTTCCAGACTTTTCCTCTTACTTTAAGCATACCCTTTCAATTTATTTATCATATATATAAGGAGACTAAAAGAGCCTCATACTATCGTGGGGCGGATGCCAGAAAGTAGTAAAACGTTAATTTACTTTACTTTATTTAATGTCAGTTAGTATTCCCCATGTGGTCGAAATTAGCCCTGCAGTGCTGGTATAATGCTTTTCCGGCTTGTTCAAATACTGGATTTTATATAGCAGGGCTTGTTTAGAATGATGATGCCAAGCACTCGAGTCAAATTTGGGCTTGTTCAAATACTGGATTTTATATAGCAGGGCTTGTTTAGAATGATGATGCCAAGCACTCGAGTCAAATTTGGGCTTGTTCAAATACTGGATTTTATATAGCAGGGCTTGTTAAGAATGATGATGCCAAGCACTTGAGTCAAATTCGGGCTTGTTCAAATACTGGATTTTATATAGCAGGGCTTGTTAAGAATGATGATGCCAAGCACTCGAGTCAAATTCGGGCTTGTTCAAATACTGGATTTTATATAGCAGGGCTTGTTAAGAATGATGATGCCAAGCACTTGAGTCAAATTCGGGCTTGTTCAAATACTGGATTTTATATAGCAGGGCTTGTTAAGAATGATGATGCCAAGCACTCGAGTCAAATTCGGGCTTGTTCAAATACTGGATTTTATATAGCAGGGCTTGTTAAGAATGATGATGCCAAGCACTCGAGTCAAATTCGGGCTTATTCATAAAGTCTACCTTCTATTACTGATTTACCCGATGCAAGATAATCTTAACTTCAATTCTAACTGAATTTTACAAACCTAATATCACAGCCAATGATTTTTCCTTGTAAGTCCTGTTTTGTAGTAAATTGTTCCACTGCAAGCATTGTATTTGTCTTCTCAGCGAGAGGAAGCCTGCGGGCAATGCAGACTAGACATGAACCCCCTTCTGAAATAAATATCATTCAAGAAATTGGCCAGATTGTTAAGCATTTTTTAAAGTTAAAATCATGTAGTATTCTATGAGGTGCGCTCAAATTTAAATAGTACAGCTTAAACAGGTGTCTAAAACCTTGTTACAAAATCTGCAGGTTATAAGTGCATCAGTGAAACTTACAGAGCAATACAGAATTTAAAGGTTACTATAATGAAGTAAACAAGGTTGTTAACAATCAAGCCTCTGAAATGTACATGGTACTAGACATCGACCCCCTTCTTAAATTTTATATAGCACTAGACATGAACTCCCTTCTGAAATGTACATGACACCAGTCTGACATGAACTCCCTTCTGAAATGTACATGACACCAGTCTGACATGAACTCCCTTCTGAAATGTACATGACACCAGTCTGACATGAACCCCCTTCTGAAATGTACATGGTACTAGACATCGACCCCCTTCTTAAATTTTATATAGCACTAGACATGAACTCCCTTCTGAAATGTACATGACACCAGTCTGACATGAACTCCCTTCTGAAATGTACATGACACCAGTCTGACATGAACCCCCTTCTGAAATGTACATGGTACTAGACATCAACCCCCTTCTTAAATTTTATATAGCACTAGACATGAACTCCCTTCTGAAATGTACATGACACCAGTCTGACATGAACCCCCCTCTGAAATGTACATGGTACTAGACATCGACCCCCTTCTTAAATTTTATATAGCACTAGACATGAACTCCCTTCTGAAATGTACATGACACCAGTCTGACATGAACTCCCTTCTGAAATGTACATGACACCAGTCTGACATGAACCCCCTTCTGAAATGTACATGGTACTAGACATCAACCCCCTTCTTAAATTTTATATAGCACTAGACATGAACTCCCTTCTGAAATGTACATGACACCAGTCTGACATGAACTCCCTTCTGAAATGTACATGACACCAGTCTGACATGAACCCCCTTCTGAAATGTACATGGTACTAGACATCAACCCCCTTCTTAAATTTTATATAGCACTAGACATGAACTCCCTTCTGAAATGTACATGACACCAGTCTGACATGAACCCCCTTCTGAAATGTACATGACACCAGTCTGACATGAACTCCCTTCTGAAATGTACATGACACCAGTCTGACATGAACCCCCTTCTGAAATGTACATGACACCAGTCTGACATGAACCCCTTTCTGAAATGTACATGACACCAGTCTGACATGAACTCCCTTCTGAAATGTACATGACACCAGTCTGACATGAACCCCCTTCTGAAATGTACACAACACCAGTCTGACATGAACCCCCTTCTGAAATGTACATGACACCAGTCTGACATGAACCCCTTTCTGAAATGTTCATGACACCAGTCTGACATGAACTCCCTTCTGAAATGTACATGACACCAGTCTGACATGAACCCCCTTCTGAAATGTACACAACACCAGTCTGACATGAACCCCCTTCTGAAATGTATAATACCAGACATGAACCCCCTTCTGAAATGTACATGACACCAGTCTGACATGAACCCCCTTCTGAAATGTATAATACCAGACATGAACCCCCTTCTGAAATGTACACGACACCAGTCTGACATGAACCCCCTTCTGAAATGTATAATACCAGACATGAACCCCCTTCTAAAATGTACATGACACCAGTCTGACATGAACCCCCTTCTGAAATGTACATGACACCAGTCTGTCATGAACCCCTTTCTGAAATGCATAATACCAGATATGAACCCCCTTCTGAAATGTACATGACACCAGTCTGACATGAACCCCTTTCAGAAATGTATAATACCAGATATGAACCCCCTTCTGAAATGTACATGACACAAGCCATGAACTCCCTTCTAAACTGTAACAAGACTTCTTAAAGTGACACTCTTATTCAAAATCAATAACATCATTTTTGACTGATAAACCTTTAACTACTTACTAAATAATGCATTTATGGAAAATATTTATTACTGATAACAAGTTTGTAACTGTGTATTTAATAACAGAGAACGCAAAAATATTAAATGATTGGTGAATGCTAAAAGATTTACTGTGATCCACTATAGTCTCATATGGTAGAAATACCAGGTTTTATGCACATTTCTTTCAAAATATACTTGGTATCCTTCATAAGAACCATTGTTTTTGACATTTATTCATCGTTTTGGGAATATTATAACAATAGTATTAATTGTGGTAAATCTTATTGTGAGTAAGAGTCCATCTTTAAGAAACCCCGTCTGAGATGTACGTGAACCCCTTTCTGAAATTTACATGACACCAAACATGAGCCCTCTTGTTAAATGTACTTCACATGAACACCCCCCTGAAATGTATTTGACACCAGACATGAACCCCCTTATTCTGAGCTGTACATACCGGAGTTATCAGTGTTTTCGGCCTTGATTTCATTGGGGGGATGTAACACCGTGGAGATCTGCATGTTTTCGTACTGGTGAACATAGGTCTGCTTAGCTTCCAAATCCTCATTGTCATTACCTGAAACAAAGACGGACGGTTTATTTTAGGGGTAAAAAAAATATATCGTCACAAAGATGAACAAGCATTTAAACTCGAGCGGCAACATAAGTTCAGACCATATATATCATTTTTAAAATCTGCTAGATACTTTTTTAATACTATAATTTCTGTGTAATAACCAGGTCCCTATTTCTCCAAACCTCTTAAGCCCCTTATAACATGATTAACTTATAAGCACACTTTTTATGTTTTGGTATAATTTGTATAATATTAACATTCTTAAGAGGTTTTTTTTTATTGTAAAAGGAAATTTTCTTTATAATAATCACAATAATTCAATTTTTATTCAGTAAAATAAAGAATCAGTCAAAAATTTGGCTTAATGAAATAAAATACTTAAGCTTGTTACGCGTATTAAATTTTTGAGAATTTAGGACGGTACTTATCTTAGACGAAGCTCTAAGACAGGAATCATAACATTACTTCAAGCATTGGAAATCTTGAGCAACATCACTGATGGTATCAAGTAGATTGTTTCTTATCATTTCTCCAACTTTCTTCTCGACTTAAATACTGTCTTAATATCGCCATAGCAAAATAACAGATAATTTCCACTTAATACGAGGTGGGAACCAGATAAAGGCAGCAATAATGAGCCTCTTAATACACGGTGCTGTTAACAATTTTAACACTCTACTAGTATGTTTTACATTCATAGAGTCACATGTCACACTAGGTACGTAACTTACATGGGGGTTTAATGAGCATGCGACAATTGAAATCTCTTCCCTTTCCACTTAAGCTTTCTGGCGGCCAACTTAGTCCTCCGTCTGAAATGTCAGAATATTAGAATAATATCATGATGCCATCACATAGTAGTCAATAGTCAGAGAACAAGAACTGTGCAAGACCCATCTTCA